>NC_081568.1:55430864-55509393 GCF_022355385.1 Mustela nigripes
GATTATGGACATTGGGGAGGGTATGTGCTTTGGTGAGTGCTGTGAAGTGTGTAAACCTGGTGATTCACAGACCTGTACCCCTGGGGATAAAAATTTATGTTTATAAAAAATAAAAAAATTATACAAATTAATAAAAAAAGAAATATATATTTATGATCTGAGATGCTTGGTATGTTCTTCCTAACAAATAATTTGGAATATTTGATATAATATTTGATATAATTTCAGAGTTGGTAGTCTAACTACCATAGAGGTCATCGATTCAACTAGTTACTCTGATGGCAAAAACTATACTGAAAAAAGAGTGTCATTATTTATAGCATCCATTTAACTAATTTTGTTGTGAAAAATATGTACCACATATTGAACTGTATACCAGCTGGGTGCTGGGTGATCAGAAATGAAAGATGAATACAATATGCCTACCTGTGGTGCCTGGGTGGCTTGGTGGGTTAGAGCGTCTGCCTTCGGCTCGGGTCATGGCCTTGGTCCTGGGATCGAGCCCTGTGTGGGGCGCTCTGCTCAGCAGGGAGCCTGCTTCCTCCTCTCTCTCTGCCTGCCTCTCTGCCTGCTTGTGATCTCTGTCTGTCAAATAAATAAACAAAATCTTAAAAAAAATATATGCCTACCTATTTTAGGAGGAGGTGCCTATAGTCTACTAGTCATGGGCTTACTCAGTGCAACATTATGCCTTTAATCTGATCTTTCTCGAATATCACTGTTGTTTCTATAGCTTCCCAAATACTTACCTGGAAAACTAGCTTAAAATTAGAATCTCCATCTAGAAAATAGGGTTCACAGATCATGACGAAATAGTTGATGTTGCTTTGGAGAAGAAACATCACACACAAACTGAATCTTGGCTACTGTGTTTAAGTCTAACAAAATGAGTATGGAATTTTTAGTGTGAAAGCTTTTCTTAAACAGTTTTGGTACCTACTCAGGTATTTTCACATCCCTGTCACATTTTACTGTTTTTATATTGAAAGGTAGAATACATGTTTGTCCTCAAAGCAGAGTAACCAAATGAAATTAACTGGTAATCACCAGGGGAAGATGTGGTGAAAGAAATATAAAGAACTAGGAAATGGAATAATAAAGATAAACTATTATTTATCATTTCTGCATAAAATTTTAAATTTCTTCCTATAGTTTTACTCATGAATATATTGAATTTTCTACTTTTCAACATCAAATCAGACAATTCAGAATTTGGCAAAAATCATGTAATACATTTACTATATTTTAAATTTTTCTGCAAAGGACTTAGGCAAATTCAGGAAGTATTAATAAAAAATTTCTGTATTCTACTAAAAAATCATGCCAAATCTTGTTTATTGTTAATATAGGTTAAATTTTGTTAAATTTTTAAAACAAACTATTAAAACTTGTCCTGTCCTTCATATAATCTCATATTGTCATGATAACTAACAGCTTACAAAATTATATAGGGCTTCTCATCTAAGGGAACCAAAATTAAAATTGATGGCATGGTACAATTTTTTTAAAATTCTGAGACCCTATTTTTATATTTTTTAAGACTCACCTAGAAAAATCTAAGCACCCAGAGAATAAACAAATATATCTAGATTAATAACAGATGTCTTCATCCAAAAGTAATGTAGAACACTAATAGTTCTCTAAACGTTTAAGTTAAAAACAAATTTAGTTAATTTTTTAAAAATATTAACATATAATGTATTACTTGCCCCAGGGGTACAGGTCTGTAAATCATCAGGCTTGCTTGCACATTTCACAGCATTCATCATAGTGCATACCTTCAATTTCAATAGCCCAGCCACCCTATCCCTAACCCCCCATTCTCCAGCAAACCTCAGTTTATTTTGTGAGATTAGGAGTCTCTTATGGTTTGTCTCCCAAGATCCCATCTTGTTTCAGTTTTTTCCCCTCTTAGCCCCCACAACCCCACCCCTGCCCCTCCAGTTCCTCATATCAGAGAGATCACATGATAACTGTCATTCTCTGATTAGCTTATTTTACTTAGCATAATACCCTCTAGTTCCATCCCCGTTGTCACAAATGGCAAGATTTCAGTTTTGTGGGTTTTTTGATAGCTGTATAGTAATCCATTACACACACACACACACACACACACACACACACACACACACTGCATCTTCTTTATCCATTCATCTGTGGATGGACATCTAGGTTCTTTCCATAGTTTGGCTATTGTGGACATTGTTACTATAAGCATTCAGGTGCATATACCCCTTTAGATCACTACATTTTTATCTTTAGGGTAAATATCCAGTAGTGTTATTGCTGGGTCACAATTGCTTAGTAGCTCTATTTTCAAATTTTTGAGGAATGTGCATACTGTTCTCCAGTGTGGCAGCACCAGCTTGCATTCCCACCAATAGTGTAGGAGGGTTCCCCTTTCTCTGCACCCTCACCTACATTTATCTTTTCTTGACTGGTTAATTTTAGCCATTCTGCATGGTGTGAGGTAGTATCTCACTGTGGTTTTGATTTCTGTTTCCCTGAGGCTGAGTGATGTTGAACACTTTTTCATGGTCTGCTGGCAATTTGGATGTCTTCTTTGCAGAAATGTCTGTTCATGTCTTCTGCCCATTTCTTGATTGGATTATTTGTTCTTTGTGTGTTGAGTTGATAGGTTCTTTATAGGTTTTGGGTACTAGCACTTTATCTCATGGGCCATTTGCAAATATCTTCGTCCAATCTGTCAGTTCTCTTTTGGTTTTGTTGACTGTTTCCTTTGCTGTGCAAAAGCTTTTGATCTTGATGAAGTTCCAATAGTTCATTTTTGCACTTGCTTCCCTTAATTTTGGTGATATTTCTAAGAAGAAGTTGCTGTGGCTGAGATCGAAGTGGTTGTTGCCTGTATTCTCCTCAAGAATTTTGATGGATTCCTGTCTTACATTGAGGTCTTTCATCCATTTAGAGTCTATTTTTGTGTGTGGTATAAGGAAATGATTCATTTGATTCTTCTGCACATGGCTGTCCAATTTTCCCAGCACCATTTGTTGAAGAGACTTTTTTCCATTGGACATTCTTTCCTGCTTTGTCAAAGATTAGTTGACCATAGATTTGAGGTCCATTTCTGGGCTGTCTGCTCTGTTCTCTTGATCTGTGTGTCTGTTTTGTGCCAGTACCATACTGTATTGATTACTATGGTTTTGTAATAGAGCTTGAAATCTAGAATTAAGATGCCACCAACTTTGGCTTTCCTTTTCCACATTCCTCTGGATGTTCAGGGACTTTTCTGGTTCCATATGAATTTTACAACTATTTGTTCCATTTCTTTGAAAAAAATTGATAGCATTTTGATAGGGACTGCATTAAATAAGCATAAGCATTTTCACAGTATTGGTTCTTCCAGTCCATGAGCATGGAACACTTTTCCGTTTCTGTCTTCCTCAATTTCTTTCATGAGTACTTTATAGTTTTTTTGAGTACAGATTATTTTCCTCTTTGGTTAGGTTTACTCCTAGGTATCTTATGGTTTTGGGTGCAACTGTAAATGTAAAATCCTTAATGTATCTTTCTTCTGTCTCATTGTTGGTGTATAGAAATGCAACTGATTTCTGTGCATTGATTTTATATCCTGACACTTTATTGAATTCCTGTACAACTTCTAGCAGATTTGGAGTAGAGTCTTTTGGGTTTTCCACATAAAGTATCATATCATCTGCAAAGAGTGATAGTTTTACTTCTTTGCTGATTATGATGCCTTTTATTTCTTTTTGTTGTCTGATTGCTAAGGCTAGGGCTTCTAGTACGATGTTGAATAGCAGTGGTGATAATGGACATCTCTGGATGTTCTTGATCTTACCGGAAATGCTCTCACTTTTTCCCCATTGAGAATGATATTTGCTGTGGGTTTCTCATAGACAGCTTTGATGATATTGAGGTATGTACCCTCTACGCCTGCACTGTGAAGAGTTTTGACCAAGAAAGGATGCTGTACTTTGTCAAATGCTTTTTCAGCATCTAGTGAGAGTATCATATGGTTCTTGTTCTTTCTTTCATTAATGTATTGTATCACACTGATTAATTTGCAGATGTTGAACCATTATTGCAGCCCAGGAATAAATCCCACTTGGTTGTGATGAATATCCTTTTAATGTACTGTTGATCCTATTGGCTAGTATTTTGGTGAGAATTTTTGCATCTGTGTCCATCAATGGTATTGGTCTGTAATTCTCCTTTTTTATGGGGTCTTTATCTGGTTTTGGGATCAAGGTAATTCTGGCCTCATAAAATGAGTCTGGAAGTTTTCCTTTCATTTCTATTTTTTGGAATAGTTTCAGAGGAATACGTATTAATTCTTCTTTAAACTTTGGTAGAATTTCCCTGGGAAGCCTTCTGGCCCTGGGCTCTTGTTTGTTGGGAGATTTTTGATGACTGCTTCAATCTCCTTACTGGTTATGGGTCTGTTCAGGTTTTCTATTTCTTCCTGGTTCAGTTTTAGTAGTTTATATGTCTTGAGGAATGCATCCATTTCTTCCAGGTTGTCAAATTTGGTAGTGTATAGTTGCTCGTAATATGTTTTTATAATTGTTTGTTTTTCTTTGTTGTTGGTTGTGATCTCTCCTCTTTCATTCTTGATTTTATTAATGTGGGTCCTTTCTCTTTTCTTTTTGATATCTGGCCAGGGAGTTATCAATCTTATTAATTCTTTCAAAGAACAGCTCTGAGTTTCATTGATTTCTTCTACTGTTCTTTTGGTTTTTATTTCAGTGATCTCTGTTCTGATCTTTCTTATTTCTCTTCTTCTACTGGGTTTAGGCTTTCTTCTCCATTCTTTCTATAGCCCCTTTATGTGCAAGGTTAGGTTTTGTATTTGAGAACTTCCTTGTTTCTTGAGAAAGGCTTGCATTGCTATGTACTTTCCTCTCAGGACCACCTTTACTGTATCCCAAAGATTTTGAACAATTGTTTTCATTTTAATTTGTTTCCATGAATTTTTAAAATTTTTCTTTATAAATTCCTGATTGACCCATTTATTTCTTAGTGGAATGCTCTTTAACCTCCATGTATTTGAGCTCTTTCCATCTTTCTTCTTGTGGTTGAGTTCTAGTTTCTAAGCATTGTGGTCTGAAAATATGTAGGGAATGATCCCAATATTTTGGTACCAGTTGAGACCTGATTTATGACCCAGGATGTGATCTATTTTGGAGAATTTTCCAGGTGTACTAGAGAAAAATGTATATTCTGTTGCTTAGGGATGGAATGTTCTGAATATATCTGTGATTTCCATCTGGTCCAGTGTGCCATTTAAAGCCTATATTTTCTTATTGATCTATTGCTTACATGACCTATCCATTTCAGTAAGGGGGTTTAAAGTCCCCTACATTATTGTATTATTGGCAATGTGTTTCTTTGATTTTGTTATTAATTGGTTTATATAATTGCCTGCTCCCATGTTATGGACATACATATTTAAAATTGCTCAATCTTATGGTTGGACAGACACTTTAAGTATGATATAGTGTCCTTCCTCATCTTTTATTATAGTCTTTTACTTAAAATTAAATTGATCTGATATAAGGATTGCCACCCCAGCTTTCTTTGAATGTCCATTATTATGGGAAATTGTTTTCAACCCCTTCTGGAGGTGTCTTTGGGTCTAAAATGAGTTTCTTGTAGGCAGCTTATTGATGGGTCTTATTTTTATATCCATTCTGATACCCTGTGTCTTTTGATTGGGGCATTTAGCCCATTTACATTCAGGATAACTATTGAAAGATATGAATTTAGTGCCATTGTATTGCCTATAAGGTGACTATTACTGTGTAGTGTCTCTGTTCCTTTCTGGTCTGTTACTTTCAGGCTCTCTCTTTGCTTAGAGGACCCCTTTCAATATTTCTTGTGGGGATGGTTTGGTGTTTGCAAATTCTTTTAGTTTTTGTTTTTCCTGGAAGCCTTTCATCTCCTTCTATTTTCAATGACAGTCTAGCTGGATATAGTATTCTTGGCTGCATATTTTTGTTTAGTGCTCTGAATCTATCATGTCAGTCCTTTCTGGTCTTCCAGGTCTCTGTGGATAGGTCTACTACCAATCTCATATTTCTACCATTTTATGTTACCAACCTCTCATTCCAAGCTGCTTTCAGGATTTTCTCTTTTTCCGTAAGAATTTTGTTTTACTATTAGATAATGGGGTATGGATCTATTTTTATTAATTTTGAGGGAGGTTCTCCATGCCTCCTGGATTTTGATGTTTGTTCCCTTTACCAAATTAGGGAAATTCTATGCTATAATTTCCTCCAGTGTATCTTCTGCTCTCTCTCCCTTTCTACTTCTGGAATCCCACTTATATTAATATTGTTTTGTCTTATGGCATCACTTATCTCTCAAATTCTCTCCTTGTGGTCCAGTAGTTGTTTGTCTCTCTTTTGCTTAGCTTCTTTATTTTCCATCATTTGGTCTTCTGTATCACTAATTCTCTATTCTGCATCATTCATTGTAGCAGTAAGAACCTCTATTTTTTAATTCTTCCTCATTAATAGCTTTTTTATTTTGACTTGGTTAGATTTTAGTTCTTTTATTTCTCTAGAAAGGGATTCTCTAGTATCTTCTATGCTTTTTTCAAGCCCATCTAGCACCTTGATAATAATTATTCTGACCTCTAGTTCTGACATATGACTCGTCCATCTTGATTAAGTCCCTAGCCACCATTGGTACAGCCTCTTGGGGTTTTTTTGTTGGTTTGTTTGTTGTTTTTTGTGGTAAGTTTTTCCACCTTGTCATTTTATCCAGATAAGAATAGATGGATGAGAGAACAAAAAACTAAATGTGTAGTAATGATCCATTGACCCCAGAAAAATATACACTAACCAAATCAGAAGAGACCTGAAACCGGGGGAGAAAAAGGGGGAAATGTGTGTGTGGGTGGGTGTGTGTATGTGTGTGTGTTAGACTGGTGAATAGAACTGAGTCACACACTTGATTTGGGGTGTATTATGGTCTTCTAGGAGAAACTATCTCCCAAAATTTTAAAGAAAGAAAAACTTACATATACACAAAAATTAGGGTAAACACGATGAAGGATGGAATATGACTGTAAAGATGAAAATTTTAAATCCATTCTAAAAAAGGAATTGATAAGAAGTTTGTTGAAAAAAGAGGAAAGAATGTGATCTGGTTGGAGCCTATAACAAAGCCATGTGCTGGATTTAGGGTATATTTTGATCTATTGGAAGAAATTGTATCCCCAAATTTTAAGAATAAAAATCCTATATTTATACAAAGAATAAGGTTAAATACAATGAAGGGATAAAATATGACTATAACAATGAAAATTTAAAAATATTTTAAAAGGTATTGATAAGATAAAATATTTAAAGAACATTAAAATAGGAAAAAGGAAAAACCAAAAAAGAAAAAGAAAGTAAAATTTTAAAAACTTAACTTTGAAAAACTAAGGGATCATGGGAAAAGAGCCATGAATTCTATGTGTTGCTTTCCCCTAGCTCTGGAGTTCCACAGTTCTCGTTGATTGGTGAATCTGGTCTAGGCTGGATGTTCTTACTAATCTTCTCTGGTGGAGGGACTTCTTGTAGAGATTCTCAAATGTCTTTGCCCAAAGCAGAATTGCACTGCCCTTGCCAGGTGTCAGGATAAGTAATCAGCTCCTCTTGGGTGCCTTTGTTCCCTGAACGTTTTCTGTACAGTTTGGAGGATGGGAATGAAAATGGTGGTCTCCCAGTCTCTGGCCCCATAGGAGTTGAGAGCTCAGGCCTCCATTTCTCAATGCACCTTCAGAGAAAAGCAGTCAACCCCTCTTGTCTCCCTGGTCTCTGGCCAAAGTCCAAGCTCACCCAGCCTGTGACTGAGCATTTCTATCTCTAGTGCACAGCCCTGTTTAGTGTCTCCAAACCCACCTGATTCCTGTAGTGCACTCCCAACCATTCCCCTGGGAGAAGGAAGGTGAGTTTCCCTGGATCTGCTTATTGTTGGATCCTTACCTGAAGAGCAGTGGCCCAGCTGTGCCATGCATCATGCTTTAAGATAATCCCGAGCTGAGAGCCCACTCCTTGACCCCGTCTCTGCAGCCAGCTTCCCTGCTACCTGATACCTGGGAGCTCTGCCACACTCAGACACCCTGGTCTTTCTGTGACCCTGCAGATCCTGAGACCACACAGTCCCTGTGAGGGCTCCATCCCCTGCTTAGCATATGAAGTGATGACACTCAGTGGAGGAGACTTCTAAAAGTTCGGACTTTGTACTCTGCTGCTCTCTCACTCGCCGGGAGCTGGCCCCTCCCTCCACAGTCTATCTTTCCAAATGTTGCCTCAGATTCACTTCTCTACACATCCTACCTTCCGGAAAGTGATCAATTTTCTGTTGCTAGTATTGCTGCTCTTCTCTTCTATCTCCTATTCAGTTTGTAGGTATTTAGTATGGTTTGATAACTATCTAGCTGAACTCCTGGGACCTGATGATATTTAGATCTCCTATTCCTCTGCCATCGTCCTCCTCCCTCCTCAAAATTTAGTTAAATTTGTCCATCGTCCCCACACCTTCCCAAAATTTTAATGTATTTTCAATATTTTGGATATTTTTATCAATTTCATTTTTTCTTGTGTATGTTCCCATTAAGTTGCAGAAATTCCAGCACTTGAAAATGTAATAATGTTAATTATAATGATGATGATGTTAGTGGGCTAAAGTAAAAATTATGGATTTCAGGGGCATAAAACTCACAAACTATTTTCAGTGTTGTACCCCAATTATTCTTGTTAGCCAGGTTATCTTCCTATAAATATGAATATGAGTTACAGAAAGAGATTTTAGGAGCCATCAAATAGAATCATGAGGAGTTTTTTAGAACCAAATGTCTATTATAGATTAACAGATAGCCCATCTCATTTATTTTGCAGAGCACAGAAATTTGCTCCAGAGAAAGGAAATGGCTTGATCAAAGGCACAGGACAAATGAAATATAAAGCCTGAAAGAGAGCTGAACTATCATGACACCCTAGCCAAGAATTATCTTTTATCTACTTGCTTCCATTCATCTTTACCAGTAGACTCTTTCCAAGACTAGTCAAGTCTCCTTTTACTTTTCACCTATGCATTCTCAGGTTTTTAGTAGTTTGGGGGACATTTGAGGTGCTTAATAAATAATTATTGAATGAATATAAGAACTTTTTAAAAATGAATAACTGCATAGCCTGGGAGAAAATTCAATTTGTTACAAAGCCACTATCTTTCTACCATATTTGGATGCTAACTTTAGTTTGAATTCCTGATTAATGCCTACAAGGCTTATTAGTAGCCTATAGGTTAAAATTCATTTTATTTAGTATTATAATATTTGATACAATTTCCCTAGTATTACCAAAATTGAATATTCAGTTGTTCTTTTTCTGTTTCTAATTCTATTCTGTCCATTTAAAATTATCCTCTGTGTGACAGTCTTTTTTTCTAGGGCTGCTTCTACTTGGCTTTTACAAATTAAGTTGTAGATTTGTCTGAATTTTAATTGATCCTGAATATACTTTTCCCTCAAATAAGGTAGAACCACTGGTGGAAGAAGTATGTTCTATGGAATATAAGTTGCTGGTGTTTCAGAAAATAATTGGGAATGCTTGCCAAGCTTTAAGTTAAAAAAAAAAAATAGGAAGGCTTTACGGATGATGTGGCAGCATATTGGGAGAGAGAGGGGGAAGTAAGAACCACCCTTTAGTTTTCAGAGATGCTTGTTATATTTTTCACTGGCTCTGTTTTATCTACATAACTTGGGTCTTCTGATTTTCTTTCTTTTTTGTGTGGATAATTGCTTTGTTGTTAGTGCTTTGACACTGAGTGACAGTGCTTTTGGGTGGTTGACAGCCAAATCTATTGGCAGACGATAGTCCTCATCCACGGAGAGGTGCTTTCTTTCTGCCTAGTGACAGTAAGAGCTTCTAAGTTGACAGAGGAGGTCTCATCCCTCTCAGAAGAGAGACAAAAGCAACGTGTGGAGAGTGAGATTTCTTCCAGAATAAAAACATCTATTTAATTTGCTGTAGAGAGAAATACAACAGGCTGTGTCTATAATGAGTGCACATTAAAACAAATCATTTTATTTATGTGTGTTGCCTATGGAAAATTTTTATCACTTAGGAAGCTATCAAGGTCTTTATATCTCGCCTTTGGAATCACTGCAAACCAAAAATAAATTCTTTTTCTTAGTGGAGTTTATTAAAGGAGACAATCAGGAACAGAGTAGAGAGAGGATTTGAGTGCAATTATATTTCAAATCACTGAATTAAGGTCATGTAAGTAAAAATATTCCTAACAATGGTTAGTAGAATTATGTTCCTAAATTTTGAAAGACAATTTTTTGCCAAGTGATTTGGAGGTTCAGACCAGAGAATCTGATTTACCATTCATAATTTGCAGTTGAAAATTACACACTTTGACATTAAAAAGCATCTTCTTGTCCTGAGATAAGAGTTAACCATTTAGATTCTAAACCACCATCTGTGCAATAGCATGCATTTATGAAACCTCAAGAAATGAAGACATAGGGAAGGCAATTGCCCATCAGTAGAGAGACTATTTCTTGAAAGATCTTGTTCATCATTCAGTGTCTTTAAGTAGAGATGTAGGTATTTGTGACTCTCTGGAAATTGTATGTAAATTTTTTCTTGCATGTGTAATTTTCTGATCAGCAAATTTGTATTTTTAATGGATTCATAACACACAGTCCATAAACTCAAGGAAAGTGAGAATAACTGCCCTGGTAACAAGATAAATATGCATCTTAACCACCATTTCAACTATTAAATTTTTGGTATATATACACACACACACACGTATATATATACATATATATGTACATGTATATATACACACATGTATATGTATGCACACACATACATATATATACATGCATATACATACATACATGCATATGCGTGTATATGTATGTATGTGCATATATATACATGTGTGTATATATATATATATACATATATATATACCAAAAATTTAATAGTTGAAATGGTGGTATACACACGTATATATATACATATATATGTACATGTATATATATACATGTATATGTGTGTACATACACACATATACATATACATGTGTATATAATATACATGTATATGTGTGTGTATGTACATACATATACATGTATATATATATACGTGTGTGTGTGTGTGTGTGTGTGTATATCTGTCTCAGTGTCTAAGAGAGGGAGTGACAAAGGATTAAACTCAGTAACTTTTTGATTGGCTCAAGGTTGAGTCTTCAAATATTAAAATGTTCAACCTTAAGGTAAAATAGCCCTGTTAGAGAAGCCTGAACAGGAAGTCAGTCATGAGATGACAAGTTTTTTCTCTAGGAGTCTAACAGGAGTCTCTAGGAATAGTGTTCTGCCCTGAAAGATAACTGTAGGTTTTAAGTAATGTTTAGTTTTATTCAGTAACATGAACTACATCTTAGTAGAATTTTTGCCATGTGCCTGGAACTATTTTAGAAAAGTTAAATGCATCAGTGAACAAGCTAAACAAGGTCCTTATTCTTATGCATGTTACATTCTATTGGTAGAGATTGACAGTAAACAAATAAATTATTAAATAAGTAGTACTGAATTGTACAGCAAAAAGCACTATGTAAGAAACAAAGACAATGCTGTAATAAAGAATTTCAAAGAACTCTCGTTTAAATGGTCTGTTCAGAGAAGTCCTTAGGTGGTATCTGTGACAAAATCTGGATGATAAAATGCACCAGTCATTTGACTACCTGGAGATTAACAAGGATCGGCCAAGGATTTTCCAAAAGAGACTTTTGTGGGAAGGAAACTGAGACAAAATGGTCCTCTAAGGTCCTTACAACTCAATAGCATAATATTGGATATGATCTCAACTTCTAGATTTCATCATCCATTGGCTCTCTTATGTCTTCTTAGTGAGACAGAATTTATGAATAATTGAGTTGAAATGAACAGATAAATTGGTTTCTTCAAATGAATAGTATCACCTACTGTGAAAATTCAACTGGGAATGATGAATGATGATAATGTTGGCTATCCTAATTGTCAGTATACGATCCAGCTGCACTTATCTGATACTTTTAAAATTTGTTTCTTTGTTCTTTTTGTTGCTCCAACTGGCTCTATCACAGCTACTTATCAATTTTTCATTCATATTTGTCTCATCAGTGAATTGCTGGAGGTTTGTAAGCCTCCCTTTTGAAATGTTGCCCAAAAACAGAATGTAAATCATACCAATGTGTTCTTTAAATTAAATTAGTATTGGGTCCATGGTCAGGGTTCTGCCATTTGCTGGTGTCTCAGGGTGCTTCTGAGATGGCTCCATGCCTACCAGACCCCGAAGAGAGTAGCGAGGAAAAAAAAAAAAAAAAAAGAGGAAGAGATTACAGTATTTTCAGAGTAAGAATTCTAAAATAACACATATTCTCTATTATTTCGATTAAAGGTTTTCCTAACAACAGATTTTCAGTGTTCTATAATATATAGAATTCCTATATTATGTAGTTCTCATTTTTTGTTTGTTCAACTTTTCTTTCTTTTTTTTTTTTTTACACGTATCTATTCTTACAATGACTAAAATACCATGCTACATGTGTAGGTCTTAAACATGAGTAGAAAACATTCCCTGCTCATAAATACCCAGCAATCTACTGTATGAGGGTGAAGGATGGACAATGGCTGAAATCTTCTAATACAGCAAGATGCCAAATATAGGAAGTAAGGAGGCATTATAAGAAAGGTAAAACCAAAACAAAACAACGGATCTCACAGCCTGGTGGCCTGAATGAGACAAGTTTTCATTAATACAATAGCATCTAAACTGGGCTTTTAAAGAAGAACTGCAATTTCAACAGATAAAGATTAAAAAAATAATAATAATACGCAAGTGGAGATACAGCGTATTGGGAGGTCTGAAGAAAATACTAGTTTTCATATAAAGTAGATTTCCTATGGAGAAGTAAAACCAGCAAGTATTCTAATTATGACTATTTTGGTTGTAAGGATCAGAAACATCTTGAAACTGGTTAGAGTAATGCTTTTTATGTAAGGGTAGAATTAACCACCTTATTGTCATCCAGGACAGGAAATGAAATGCAGCTGAACTCATGGGCCCAGAACAGCAAAAGCAGGAGCAATGGAGTCTGTCCCAGGCCGTTTCATAACTGATAGGCACAGAACACAAAGGAGAGGTGGGAGTCAAAGATAACACAAAGCTTTTGAGATGGGTGAGGGAATTCAATATCCTGGCAGAGAGAGCACTCAATAAAATTACCTACTCTTAACTGACTGTCTGACAGACTGGAAGATTTTTTCAAAAGGAAGAACATCATACAGACTTTTGACATCAGATTTTGATATTTGATCCCAGGTTGTAGGGGTCAACTTTGCAGTCATTTAGTAGGGATTTTAATAGGAAAGACTGCATTGCATTTCCAGATGAACTATAAAATTTGGTATTATAATGTTATGTATATATCTGGGTTTGCTAAGAACTTTGATGTGTTTTTCTATACACAGGCATTTTATTCTCATGACACTGAGAGTGAGTAGGTAGGCAATTTACACCTGAGGATACCAAGGCTCAATTATTTATCTAAAGTTAGAAGTTGTATTCTATTAGAGAGAAGATATAATCTAAGGGTCGTAGAATGTACATCCTCTGATTTTCTTAGACAATCAAATAGTGCTGGTGTAAAGCACAAATCTCTTCAAATTCAGTGTTGTTTTTCTAATGCTCCTGTGCTTTAAGTGCCTTCCTATTTAGTAATTCACACTCCAGTAATTCTGTGTGAATTATAAAACACACAATTGAACTGTCGCACCAGATAGGACTAAAATCTGATGACAGGAGACATCTCCCTGAGGACTAATATCGATTATTTTAATTCCTTCTACTAGAATTAATGGAACTTAAATGGCATATGTCTTATTATAAAAACCAAACTAAACCCAAACCAAATGAAAACTAAAAATTTTCACTACTCATTAGATATTCAATTTAGCTCAAGTCTTGTAAAGTAACCCTGTGTCAAATCTTAGGTCATAAATTGATATGAGAACATATACCGAAATTTAAATTACATAATAAGCAGAACTGAAGTTCAGCCAGTATAGACAATAGACAGCTTCCATTGTTCTTTGAGTCGTCATCCCTCTGGCTTGGTGATGCCTAATCCTGTCATGTTTTTAATATTTTTAATATATCTTTAATTATTAATGGTAACTAAGGCATTGTTAGATATAATTTTACACACAAATATTTTCAAGAAGTAACTATGTTGCCAAACTGGCATTAAGTATACTTAATTAAAGTTTGTGCTTTGGGAAAAAACTATTTACTTTGGTTTCCATACACCTGAAACATAGATAGACTGAAATTTGAAGTTTTTCTTTGAATGCATTCCACTTCTGTCTTCATCTATTCAGAGATACTTTTTAGAAATTAATTTCACTAGAATCTCAGAGGCAAAACTGGTTATATGAATTGCCAGGAAGAATAACCAGAAAAACTGTGCTTATGAAAGCATTATTTATCTTAAAAAAAAGAAAGAAAAAGAAAAATCTCAGAAGATTTTTTTTCTTTACAATTTGCAAAGAAATACAAGCATCCACTAATAGTATGATACAAATCTAATTTGTTGACATGGAAAGAAAGATTGTGTATGCGTGCACGTATATATGTGGATTTATATGTGTGTTTAAAATACCAAATTACAGAAGATTATATTAAGAAAAACCCTTATTAAACACTGTGTGTTTACATGTGCTCACACACACATACAAAAATGTATAAGAATATTTAATATTTTATTAGTGTTCCATCATATAAATAAATTTGGTCAAAATTTGGGGACTTTTCCCCCTTTTTGTACTTTTCCAGTTCCTAAATGTTTTATACAGGTTGTATGAGAATAATTAAAGTTATACTTAAAACAAGAACAATGTAATTGTTTTCTTTAATTATTTAAGATGATCTTCAAATCTGATTCCTTTGCCTCCTGGTGATCATCTCTTTGCCCAACCAAATTCTGTCATCCTTGTGCTATATCTCTTCTTTCCCTGCTCACTACCCTTAATTTCAACTTTATCCTCATTGATACTTGGTTATGGAAACAAATATCATCATTTACTAAGGTGCAAGTATCTGTACTATATGAATCCAATTTTAGGTGATTTATATCAAGATTTTAAATTATTATCATCATCATCATTATTTCCGAAAGCAACTGCCTTTTTGAACCAGTGAATGAGTTCAAAAAGGGATAAGCTTAGAATGCACAAATCACCCACTTAATAAATATTTATAGAATTGATTTTTATGGTAACAACTTTTTTATGATAACGTGTTCAAAATTCTGTTTCAACTCTTCAGTACTTAATCTGATTCAATATTTTCTATTCTCTTTTGAAAATGTGAGGCCTTGTTATTACCTCCAATTCCAATTTTCCTTTCACTTCATTTTTATTATTCTCACAGTCTTACAACCTGTGTAGTTGCTCTCTAAATATGTCAACAAATTTAATCTTCGTATGTTTAGGAAGCAGCCTCAGTAGAGATTTTTCCCAGTAACTGAAAATACAGTAGTCAGAGGTTGGAAAATATTATCTTTAGGTAGATAAATGTGAAAGTTACGATTTTGCTTCAATTTCATCAATTTTGCAGTACCTAGTACATTGGGGTTATATAAATATTAAATCCTTATCATATTGACAATACCTAAATAAAAGAATCCTTTCCAGATAGGTTATGTAAATAATGATTCATTAGAGCAAATGAAATAAATTTGAATGTAAATTTTATAGAGCCATTGAACTGTTTGCTGGAGATTAGTGCTCTGCTGAACACACCCTCAGAGCCATGTATGTATGTCTGTATGCATACATACATGTACATATATATGTATGTTTGCAATACATACATCCATTGTGTATATATACATCCATGTGTATGCATATATATGCATATGTTCGCTATCATTTTTTTTATTTGACCTCTAATTTGCTCTTTTTCTCATCATTCCTCGTGTGCCTTAACGATTTCAAGTTCCTTTTTCCCCTTCAATCCCCTCTGGAAACTCTGTTTTGTTTTTGTTTTTGTTTTTGTTTTTGTTTCCCTCAGATGTCTCTTTAATTGCATATTCACAGCAATCATGAGAATAGCACATGGAGGTTTGTGAAAGATTTATTGGTAAAGATCAGATTGCAAGAAACTCCTGTACAAGGTTCAGTCCCTACAAAGTAATGATGTTATTTAAGAGCACTGAATCTCTTCATACTCATCACTTTGACAGATGCCACATTCCACTTGGTTGCAGCTTCCTAAAAGGGACTGCTACAAGCAATGTCACTGTCGGTGTGGGCACATTTATAAGTGACAGGACAATTCCTGTGCAAAGCCCCTAGGTCCTAAATGAAATTATTTTGAGGACTTTAGCAAATACCAAGCTATTTGCAGCACGAAGCCCTGTTTCTATAAAACCTTCCAAGTTCCCTAGCATTCTTAAATACGATTTGGGCAGAATGCAGACAGATGAGGTTAAATGAAAAGCTTAAATTTACTCCTAGTACTTTGTAGTGGTTTTAATTTATCAAAGATGTATTTATAAAATACTTTGGAAAGGCAAATCTATAAAATTCTAATTAGAAAAAAGTCAAAGAAACAGAAAAAGAGACAAAGGAATATGACCGCAAGTGACAAAAGAAAATAACATTAAGTTAGAAAGCAATTCTGAATTTCATTAATGATAAGAGACATAGAAAACACCTATGCAAATAAGTGAATAAACAAGACACTATTTCCCACCCATCAGATAGGTAACCATTTTAAAGTTAGAAAATATCAAGTATTGGCAGTGATTGCAAACTGTGCTGTGGGTGAGTGCATTGGAATAACCACTTTAGAGAAAAGTTTGGCATTATCAGTAAAATTGAATATGTATGTAACCAGAAAATTTCACTCCCATGTTTATCCTCTAAAGAAATATTTACACAACTTTACAAGAGGGAGATGAACAGGTATGTTTATTGTAACATGGTTTAAAATAGCAAAAAGAGAAAGCACATAAATGTCCATAATTTACATAATGGGCAAGTTAGTGTGTGTGTGTGTCTGTGTGTGTGTGTGTGTGTGCATGCGCTCATTTTAATGGGAAAGTATATCTGTTAACAGAAATGAGATAGATAAGGAAATACACATATTGAAGATTTCAAAACCACAGGTTTGATTAAAAACAGGTTGTACACACATAGATTCTAGAATTATGATGCTGTTATAAAGCAAACTGGATAATTATATTTTAGAGCATAACTTATGTAAAATGTTACAAAACATACACACAGAATAAATCTATCACTATATGATAATTTATAAAAATAGACTCCACAACATCAATGATTATAATTACCTCTGTTGGAAGGGCACAGGAGGATATGACTTATCTCAATATTATTTTACTTTTTTAATAAAAACCTGAAGCTAACAGAAAAATGCTAGCTAGCTATGGTCAGTTCTAGGTATTGAGTACAAGTATTTTTATTATGTTAATTTCTGTTCTTTTATTAAAATGTTCTCAATACCAAAGGAAACTCCATAATAGTAAATTGTCTTACTGTTTTCAATGTACTATACTAACTGACAACTTGAGCAAATATTTTCTCTTTAGCAGTGAGGTGTCATGGTTTTATTTTTAATGTCATTTCAGAAAACAAAAAAGGTTTTTTTCCCCATAAAGTTATGTTTATTCAGTGTGATTTTAAGTAAGACATTTAATTCCTCTCCTGTTATTGTGAGACACTAATTTTCAGATTCTTTGATTTCAAATGTCTTACATAATTTACCTACACAAGATTATAGTTTAATTTTAATTGCATTTAAGACATAAGTTTTCCTAAAGCAACACTCAATATGCACCATCAGTTATCTTAGAGAAAGAAACACAGAAAATATATTAATTATAGGTCATGACCCAGCAAATTACAAATTTCCAACCAGAAGTAAATTATTGCCACTAATTAGCTTTCTTGTTTGCCAGACTGGGTTAAAGTCTTCATTGCATTAGTCATTTCATAAATCACTTTCTCAACATGCAAATCTGGAAGAAATGAGAATTTGAAAATATGCTAACAGCTTACTAATATTCAGGCAATGGAGTTTTATCGGACAGTTTCTTCCATTGTCAGGAATATTTGATCAGTTCAATGTGAAGTATCTGGAAGAGAAGATACCTTATTTTTTTTACTAATATAGGTTGTTTAGATGTCATTTATTATTTGTCCCTCTAGCCAATTAAGGCTTGGACAGACTGTCTGTATTAAGTAAAAAGAGTGTGCTTTTTAAATTATTATTTTTAACTGTCTTATTGTTTAAATTTATATTTTAATAATTGAAGTATAGTTGACATACAGTGCTATAGTAGTTTCAGGTGTACAACATAGTGATTCGACAATTCTGTACGTTACACAAGGCTCGCTGTCATATGTCTAGTTAGCGTCTGTCACCATACAATGTTATTACAATATTATTGACTATATTCCCTATGCCGTGCTTTCATCTCTGTGACTTATTTATTTTATAATGGGAAATTTATAACTCTTACATAATGGCTATTATTAAAAAGACAAGAAATAACAAATGCTGTTGCAGATGTGGAGAAAAGGGAACCCTGTGCACTGTTCATGGTAATGTAAATTGTTGCAGACACTGTGGAACACAGAATGGAGGTTCCTCAAGAAATTAAAAACCGAAATACCATACTGTTCAGTAATTCCACTACTGGGCATTTACCCAGAGAAAACAAAAACTCTATTTGAAAAGACATATGCACCCCTCTGTTTATTTCAATTATTTACAATAACCAAGATATGGAAGAGTGCAGTGTTTTGAATGTTTTCCACCTTTATAAACTTTTCACAAAATTGTGGCATTAGTGGGAAGGGTTTACTTCAAACCCTCCCTAATTTAAACTAGTGATTTCAAATTCTCAGTATAACTGCTATGAATAATAGAAAATGATCTAATCTCTTTGCTATTCTGTCATTTTTCCAATCTTTTCCAAAATTCTGTCTACCCCTGCCTTCAAAACATCTGCCCCTGTTCTTATTTCCATTGGTTCCCACTATCTGATATTTCAGTTAAATAATCTAACAATAAAATAGTACTAATAAGTTAATAACTATTAATGAATATAATGGGCAAATGTACTTACTCATTCACATTCACAGAATAACATATTTGAGATGTGCATGATTATCTTTTTTTCCTGAAGTAATGTCTTAACCATCTTTCCACTTAAATAGAAGCAACATGGGACGCCTGGGTGGCTCAGTTGGTTAAGCAGCTGCCTTAGGCTCAGGTCATGATCCCAGCGTCCTGGAATCTAGTCCCACATCAGGCTCCTTGCTCCGCAGGGAGCCTGCTTCTCCCTCTGCCTCTGCCTTCCACTCTGTCTGCCTGTGCTCGCTCTCACTCTCTCTCTCTCTGACAAATAAGTAAATAAAATCTTTAAAAAAAAAAATAGAAGCAACATGAAAGTGGGATATTATGTCTCTTTGGTTGACTGATATGTCCCTAACACTGGTATAGTACATGGAAGATAACAGATGTTCTTCAGAGATAAAGAATATAATAACAGCGAAATATTTCAAGAAGAGAAAAAAGGGTGGGAGAGATTTTTGAAAAAGCCTGTCTTTCTCCTGCCTCTCACTTTTGGGCACAAGGGATGCCCCAAAGGCAGGGTGTGTGGAGTTGATTTCATCAGCATTTTGATGGTAACCATACCATTTAGAAATCAAATCAGCATACTTTGCACTCTAAGAAAAGGAAAATGCTATTTTGCTGATTAGCTATTTTCCCTGAGGAATCACACTTTTCAGGAAGCTTTGTCTCTCTTGTTTGATTCCTAAGATAAAGGTTAGTTCAACACTAGCATGAAATGAGGTGTATTTTAGTAGTTAGGAAAACTTCAGGAAACTAAAACCAGGTCAGTCCCATGGCAAAAGTAGGGTGAGATCTTGTCTTTAGCCCTGGCAGTCATTTCAGCCCTCACCCTCTCCCTCAGACCCTATCATCCCCCAGTCAGATATTAAAAATCTCTTTCAAGGCCTTAGTGTTCTCATGGCCCTTCAGAATATTACAGTTTTTAGTGAACTATTTTCCCCTCAAACAAACCATAAATGTTGAGCAGCTGCTTAGAAGGTTATGCAGCTTTGGGAAGATGGAGTTTCCTTTATCGGTAAGAAGGTGGCAGAAGAATGCTTTCTATGTTTTGCTCCCCCATTTCATCAACACTTTTCTAAGGTCCCCAGTAGCTTCCAGGCCACCTTATCAAAAGCCTCTTTTCCATCTACTCTTTACCTGCCCCTTCTAAAATGTTTTATGCAGTTAAAGATGACCTCTGAGGTACTGCACTCTACTGATTTTCCTCCTGCCTCTTTGATTTCATTTTATGCCACCTTTTCTGGCTCTGTCTTCTTACCTAACCTCAAGATGTTGGGATTATTCAGTGCTCTCTCAGGTCTGTATATTCTATTTCTCTCCACCACCACTGCCCCCACCCCGATCGTTTCATCTTTCCCTGTGACTTTAAAAAAATATAAGTGCATTAGCTCCCTACATTTCCCTCCCTAGCCAGCTTTCTCTTCTGAGCTGAAGAACTTTATATCTGTTTGCTTTCTTTGACAGTTCTCTTAGATTTCAACTGAGGTATCACAAAGAATAACAGCTTCACAACTGCACTCATTCTTCCTCCTACCCCCATAAACCTGCTCCTCTTCTCCCTCTGATTTTTATGACATAAATGTGGAAGTCAACCTTCATGTTTGCCTCTCCCATGTATGTAGTATCTGGCATATACCATAAATAAATGTATGTGTTGTATGTGTATGTGTTGTATGTGTATGTTTTGAATGAATAAGTGAAAAAGGAGTGTGTTGAATGAATGTATCTGTTGAATGAATAAGTAAAATGTATGTGTTGAATGAATAAGTGAAAAAGGAGCCTACAGGGTCATTTGAATCATACTATTCAGCAATTTCAGTTCCACCATTATACATTTAACCAAGTATTCTTATAATTTTGATTTAGTGAGAAATGCAAAAGTTCGAGTGTGTTTTAAGCTAATAATGTCAACCTTCCTTGGTAGAGTACTATACTTAAACCATTTAATTTTATCCTAAATAACCTTGAGGGACAGGTATTGTTTTTCTCTTTCCTAGATGATGAAGATAAGACTTGGAGAATTTATGTAAGTCTCTAAAATGTACCTAGCTAGTAATTGGCAGAGCTATAATAGGAATGTTTTTTTTTTTTTTTTTTTTTTTTTAACATATGATTTCAGGCCATGGTAGGATTATCTATTTTTTTCATTACATAAAATGAGGTCAATGGGAGATTAGCCTCAGTTTCTTCATCCATAGAATAAGGGTAATAATATCTACCTCAATGCAATAATTAAATGAGATAATGCATGTAAAGCACTTAGTTACAGTGATTGGGCCATGGTAAGCCCTTGTGATGGGCTAGAATTTATTAATGTGAGATTTTAAATCTCTTATTCTATGAAATGCAAAGCAATTAAAGGCTTTTGAGCAAGATAGTGATACAATGAAAGCCACTATATGGGAAGATTAATCTGTCACTTGTGGGAAGGTTATATTAAAGTAGAGAGAAACTAGAGACAAAGTGAATAGTTTGAAGACTGTCCTAATAGCACAAGCACCAAGGGCTGCCTGCTTAAACTAAAGTGGTGGCCTGGGGGGTGGGGGGGGTTCCCATCAGGCTAGGATGAGTCTGTAGGGTTGCATCACAGGAAGGGGAGTGCCACAGTGGGGAATCTCTGGACTCAAGCAGAGCCAGCAAGGGAAACCAGAAGGAACCCTTCAAAAGAAAGTGTAGTGTCAAAGCTGTAATGGAGGTAAAGGCACTGCCTGTCATGCCAGAAGGCAGGAAAGCATGGAAACCCATGGTTGTTGTCCATCTTAAACCAAATCTGATCTATGAAAGTGTTTGGGCAGTGCTATTATTTTCTATCTAAATTAGTTGTCATTATTTACTTAAGAATTCTAGATTTCTGGGCTCCCAGATGAATTAGAAGCTGTAGTGGCTCAAAATCCACATTCACATGTGACAGTAATCTCCATTAGCCACCATTAGCTTCAAATAGCAGAAACCCTACCAATGCCAGTTGTGTTGTGCCATGCCTGCTTCACTCATCCACAGGTTCTACCTGACTTTGGAACTGCTCCATAAATAAATGACCAAAATCCAGGGTGAATATCAGGGATGTTAATTTGCAAGAGCCCAAATGGTTCAAAAAAAAAAGTTTCAGATATAAGCACTTTACAGTGAGAGGATTCTTACCCTTGTTTAAACAAAATAGAACTGAATTTCTTGACTCATGTTGGAAACATGATGTAGTTAGAAGTCCAAACTGGGTTAAATAGCATTAATCAACATACAAAGTAAAGGATGAAATGGAGAGATGTTAAAAAGGATTAATTATGGTGGTTTTCTAAGTATCAGAATTCCAGGCAAGAAGATTAATAGTCCTTCTGAAATTTTTAAAAATCACTTTAAAATAGGCAAGCCTTATATTTATTTGATTTAGTTTCATGCCTGGAAAAACTCAGAGAAGCTAAAATACCAAGTGCTATGGTTTAAAAATTAAGCTTCCTGGAATGAGAATTAAACATCAGGGATCAGCCACATGTACTTGGTATGCTACCAAGAAAGAACTGTTAATAAACTTGTCGCTCAATAGAAGTGTAAGAATTTGATATTTTAGAAAAATTGTTAACGTACTATTTTAAATTTCTTTTTCGAAATCCCTCACCAAACAATAACAAAACTCACAGAGCATTATGGCTGCTCAGCGAAGTAATAACCACTTGGATTAGATTCTCTGCTTCAGCAGAATCTAGGTACATGTACAAGAGTGATATATAGTGAGGCCAGAGATACTGTAGAATGTCTTCACAGCAGACTGAACATTGGAATTGACACTAAACCTTGTGTCAAGATACACACAAAGACTTCCAGACACAGAGCGCACCTGAGGTTATAATCTGTCAAGATTAACAAAGAGTGAATACCTGCTAAAGCAAATAGACTGTGATATAATTGTCATCTCCAAACCGGTGAAAGAAGATTTTTTCTTCCCAATTAACATTCAAATGCATGAGACCGAAATCCATTTACTCATTTTCTGATAATTTATGCAGGAATGTACAGAAGGAATAGGCATGGTTCCATGGCAGGTTTATACAATACTTTTCATCCCTAAGGATCCTAAAGCTCTTTACAATTATAACTAATGTTTGTTAAAGTACTTTTAAGGGGGGAGAGCGCCACAGACATTCTAAATATTATGATTATAAAAAGCTTGATACAGTATATATAGGAGTACTTCACTCTCACAAAACTGGTGCCAGTTCTGGTGTAGGAAATGGAATTCCTTCATGAGACTGATGAGCTAATGTTTATACAACCTTTTCGTCAAGTGGTTTAAAGTCAATCTCTTCTCTACTGTAACTATCTTGGAAATCACATGTAATTTGGTCTAAAATTAATTATTTTCAGAATTTTAAGGGAATGAATATCCTTACTAGGGAAAAGTATTGGGGGGGGGGTCAATAAGCAGTCATTTTTTCCAAATGACAAAATTATAGCACAGAAAAAATAATATAGTAAGACCCTTCAGCTCAGGGACAGCAGAGAATATGTTTCATTATTTTGCCAGCTCCTGCCCAGAACCACTTTTTCATACATGAACATGTGAATCAAAGAATAAAGAGAATGACACATACCAGACTTCTCAATTTCCCTCTCGCAGCCTGGACAGATGACCTAAAATCTACCTATCAGACTGGCTTACCTGGACTTTGATCAGAAAGCCAATGTCGTAAAGAAATGGAGATTACATAGAAATCCAGTCTGGCATAAACAGCATTAACTATGGTGTCCTTACCCAGTTTTTGGAGACAGCAGGACCAAAGGTCAAGCAGAGCTGGAGTGAAGCATGGAGTCTATGCCCATTGGTGCTGACAATGGAGTTATCACAGGACCAGTCCGAAATTGTGATATGTAGATTTTTTTCCCCCCTAGCAACATGACCTCCAAGCTGCGATCTCCAGCCCAAAGGGAGATTGTATGAGCTATTTTCTGTCTTGTAATAAACTACTTTTATACCCAAATTGTCCTACTGGCTCTCTGTTGCTTATGAGCCAAATCCCTAAGTAATCAATACACTGATGATGCTTTAATTTATTTAAACCAGTAGTTCAGTAAGTAAATATTTTGTGATCTAGTAAACTAATTGTTATATATGATTTTACTTTTTTTCTTTGTTTATATCCTAGCAAACAAGTTTAGATATGAAAACTCTGTCTACTTGTCTAGACAGGATTTTTGTTTTGTTTTGATCTGGTTTGGTTCTCAGTGTGTGCGTTGTGTGTGTCTTTGTGTCTACCCAGGCACACAGTCATTTGACCTTCCTCTGGATCTAGTAGACTTATTGCTAAAACTAGGAACCTTTCCTTACAGCTGCCTGAGCAAAATAGAAATTAAGGCACTTAACATTGTACTAATCTATATGTAATTTTGTCTATGAGAGATTGCATATTACTTCTTAAAAGATAATCCAGTAAATAATTCATTTCAGAAAGTATGTATAGGCTTATAAGTAGAATGGGAAACAAACAAACAAATATTTCTAATATCATGGGAGTGACTACTTTGAGCTAAAGACAAAATTATCAGGGACAAATTCACATTACTTTCAAAGAGTCTCAGGTCTCCCACAACTTAAATGGAGGTAAAAAGGTTATGCGCTGAAAACCAAGACAGTTCCAAAGTGGTTCTGGTTGTTTTATAGACACTGATATACATGATGCTCAAGATGAGCTCTTCAAAAATTGCTTTGTGAAATGCCAGTGAAAAAACTCAAATTTCTAAATTAATAAATAGGTGATCTTACATATTATGAGATTATAATTACATATGTATAGTTAATACACTAAATTTTGAGTGCACACAAACTGAATCAGTATGCTGTGAAAGTTTAAATAGGCATGTTCTTTTGATAATTATTTCTTCTTAATTTTTTAAAAGAACAGTTTTATGTCATGTCTAATAATCTAGGCATTGGTACAGACAAACTTAGGTCCATCGTAGTTGTGCTGAGGACGAATTATGTGACATGGACGAATTATGGCACCTTTTCTGGTCTCCTTTTACCAACTGAAAGGAGCAATTAGAACACTTGCCCCCAAAGACTTGTTAAGAAGGCTGAGCACCTTAGAGCATTTAGCATAGTGCCTGGTACATAGTAAGAATGTGAAATTGTCAGCTATTGCAGTGATCACTATTATTATTGTTGTTGTTATTATCTTGCCATAGAAATAGTCATACAAGTGTTGATATTACATAAGTGTCCATCGATAGACAAAGCATTAAATAATTGGTTCCATCCATTCTTTGGAATAAAAGCAAACCATTTAAGAAGTGAGTTATCTCTGTGTGCACTGACAGTGATGAAGGGCCAATACATGTCACTATTGATTATTATAAAAAGCACACTGCAGAACAATATGTATCTTAATCCCACTCTTAAACATGTGTCTATATAGATATCTGTTTGTATGTGTTTACAGATGAGTCTGAACAGTTGTATATCCATTAACATTTGTTACCTCTGGGGAGAAAGAATGTGAGCAGGAGCAGATAAAGAAAGTATTTAACTTTTATTTTAGATCTTTCTTCTCTCCCTGTGCCACTATGTATGCCTTTGTTTACAGCAAGCATGTGTTCCTTTTATAATAAATTAGTAAGCTTTTGTATCCTTTTTATTCAACAGTATCCTCCAAAATTTCACACCAGTAATAGTGCCAATTTTTACCCATAAATTATGCATATGTGCAAGCATATTTCTTCTTTATATGATCAGAATCCTGTAATATTAACAGGACTTAGTCAGGCAGAAGAAACATACTCCTATATCTCTCCTCTGTTGACATTTCTCCAGCTGACCATTTATGGAAAGTTTATGACTCTACTATGCACTAGTTCTTCTAAAGCCATGATCTTAGACAACCAGATGCCTTTCCTTTGAAAAGACACTCCTGCCTTGCTTAGGTTGGTTTCATTTGTCTTCTCTTACCTGAGATGAATAATCAACCCCTCATTTTCTCTCAGAATCTTTAAGCAATGGATTGATGGAGGTCAGGTGTTTGCTCCACACATGTTTCTTTCATGTCAACTCTGTGAACAAAACTGCCTCACCTGCAGCACAATCCACTTGTGTCTCTTGGATACTTGGTCATATTGAATTGAAGCCTTCCGTCCATATATAGTTCATTTATTTTATGCAGAAAAATGAGAGCACAATGTGCTATTGTCCTTTGTCTACCAGTTATAGTTTGAAGTCACAAAACCAGGTAGCCTGTAAGCAATGGGCTAATAACACATGCTACTCCATAAAGATTCAGGTGATAGATGACTAGAATTTGAAGTAACTGGACAGCTGTCTGAACAGACTATTTCATTAAATGTGAAGGGTTGCCATTTCTAACTATGATGATAATTAGAGTAGATGAAATGCATGACTCAATGGAGGGGTTTTTTATAGCATTGGTTTGGGGGACAATTTTACCCACCTTATGGGCTCAATCCATTGAATTAGGATCCAATGAATGTTGCTATAATTGAAAGGATGTGATATTGTTTTAAATATTGCATGATGTGTTTTCTTATATCTGAATTAATACAGTAACCCACAATGCAGTAAGAATGGCCTGGTGCAATCAAGGGTTTGAATTTTTAAAAATGCCTGATAATATCATTATTGATATTATTATATTTGTTGCCATTGTTATTATTATTTTAGCCAGGGTACAAAGCTATTCCTTTCACATTTTCCAATAGCCCACAGATATATAATGTCCCTTTTTCAGTTATCTATTTCTGTATAACAAATGTTCCAAAACTTAAAACCTTAAAACAACTACCATTTATTATCTCTCATTATTTTGTGTTGTTTGAAATCAGTTAGGCTGATCTTAGTTGGGGTTTCTTGCTATTGAAGGTTGATGGTAAATAGGGCTTAGACTCATCTTCTGAGAAGGCTGGGCCTCATTCTCTCTTTATATAGCCTAAAGTGTACTCTTTTCCGTGTTACCTTTCTATGTGCTTCCTTCATGTGGTCTTTCCATGTGCAATCTCCACCTTGTAGTGAGACTTCTTGCATGGCACCTTGAAGCTCCCCAGAGTAAGATTTCCATGAGGGAAGAAATAGAGAGCTCCCTTAAAGGCTAGGTGGGACAAGCACAGGCAAAGTCTGCTTTAAATGTAAATATTGACTGGTAAATATTCGGAAGCACATACTTTATTGTTTGTGAAAGTTTGATTTATGTCAGAGATTCAAGGACAAATTATGAGAGATTTGGCATTACAAATGTAACTCTGAAAAACTTCTCTATTTTGGGAAATAAACTTCAATTTTTTATATTCCCACGTGCTAAACATGCTATAATATTCATTATTTATATTCATTTAAATACGTCACATTCTCTGGTCATAAGGTAGAATTTAACTTTCCCATCTTCTTTGGAGTTACATGTGGTCATATGACTTGTTTAACCAATGAAATGTGACAAAAAGTGACTTGTCACTTGCAAGAAGTAGTTTAAGAGCCGTGCTGTGCTTTGCTTGTTTCTCTCACTCTTCTTCGTGGTGACTGGCAAAAATCCAGATAATGGCTGTTTTGTCAGCCTGGCACCTAGTGTGGCAATGATACATAGCAGAGCTCTCAGCAACCCACAACAGAGGTAAAACATGAATGAAGAAGAAAATGTATTAAATCATCAAGATTTGGGAGTTGTTTGTTTTCACAGCACTATCTGATCTCTCCTGATTAATTTCCTTGTTAATGGCCATATGCCAGCAACTGTTAATTTTTTGGCTGAGGAAATATAAGGATTTGGATTAGACAGTACAAGTCTTAGCTTGAAGTCCCTTGAAGGGAGAACTAATAAGCTATGTGAACCTAAGGCACACTACTCAATCTCCCTGACCCTCAGTTTTGTCATTTGTAAATTGAAGAATCCCAGTGGTACTATCCAGGGTTACTGGATAATTTTAAAGGTATTTCTCATGTAAAACTCACCTGAAATGAAGTGTGTACCCTTCTAGTTACTAGTCAAATAACTGACATTGAAGCCCACACTAAGCTATAGTAATGATTTTTGTTAAATTTAAAATCAGAATTTGTAGACATGCTTCAAATTATTAGGTATGCATATTTGTGTATTTAGAATGGGTTCAATTCGATGTAGTTTATAAGCAAAGACATGTAAATTCAAAAAGACTAAGTGACTTCGTCAAATCACAAAAATTATTTAGTGGAAAAATCTAGAACCTAAACCTAGTGATTTCTGAGCATATGTTCTTTCTCTATTACCATATTTGCAATCTAAATTAGATTTCCTGCAGAAAGCTTTATTTATTTTATTTATGTTTGATTTTTTTGCCCTGCCAACATATACAGTGCAATTAGGGTAGTTCTCGAAGACTTGAGGTCACTTTACACCACCCACTGAGAGAAATATGGAAGAACACTTGGAGAATTTGCCTTGCTTTGAAAAAAAAAAAAAAAAAACAGAACATTTCAATATGTCTTTTCATGGAAGAAAAAAATGAGAGAAGCAAGTTCAAGATGAGAAATTATTAGCCAGTAAGCATATTTGTGATAAGTCAGCCATAACATGATTATAGCAACTTCCTTGGGAAAGAAATCAATGTTGAATCAGACTTACATAGACCAGAGGGATCAAATCAAGGTCAAAGGTACTTCTCCAACTTGAAATTGGATAATTATTACTGTTATTATTGTCAGTTGTTATACTATATTTCTGATAGAAATACATGGTGCCCCATATTGCTTTTTTTTAACTGGCTGGACAAGTCAATCTGTTTATCACAAGGAAATAAATTCAAGTATATTAATCTAAATACCAAGTGAATTAAGGTAGTTAGAATAAAACGACTTGTGAGTCCCTTGAGATTTTTTTTAAATAAGCAGAAAAAAGAAATGCAAAAGAGCAATTTTGAAAGAAGAAATTGCATGCACTCCCTTTGTTTTGAAAATTGGACCATAAGTCTTGCTTTAATAGAGAGTGTACCAGGTTGGCAACCTGCAAAGATGGATTTGAATGTCTGCTTTGCCACTTTAGCATGAACCTTGCTACCCAGACAGACACCAGGAAGCATCAGAGAAGCCTGCCAACATTTCGTCAGTTAGCAAGTTTCCTTGTTAGGCTGCTTTAATAGCCCTGAAATCTTCCCTTTCCATTCTGTTTCCACTGACGCATCTGATCTTCAGCCTTCCTTGCCTTCAATTCTGCACAAGCCTCTCTCTCTTCTTCCTTCCTTCAGCTTTGCACGTTCCTAGTACACTCCCTTGAAGTGATCTTACTGAAATGCAAATGTAATCATCACACCCATGTTCTTTAAATCATTACTAAATCATTTAGTAACTCCCTCTCATAGGTAATTTATTGTCCAAAGATTAGGACTATCTGTCTTCTCCTTGCCAAACATCAGTCAAACTGATTATCAAACAAATTCATCATTCATTGTCTACATAATACCTAGTAATAAACCTTTATTGCCCTTATTGGAGTCTTAGCCTTCTGCTGGTGAAGTATCTTTCTTTCTATTTTTAAAGTCCATCTTGGATTTTGGGTTGAGCATGGGAACGGAGGTTCCTTAGTGACCAGGCTCTGTGAGTGCAACCTGATCACTACTGCCCCAGGGAAATGTGTGAGCCCTCTTTTACACCATCATAAAATGTTTGTTTCTTTTTGAAGTGCTGAGAGGAGTTTCTTGTATGCTTCCACATAAATGTCAGAAAATATAAGCATAATTTCACAGGAGTGTGTGTGCATGTGTAGTATTTCTAGAGCATGGTAAACATTCCATTCTCAAAAAATAATTTATATCAAGTATAATGATGAAAGGAAACAAATCATATGCGTGCAAGTGGAATGTCCAGACCTGTGATTCTCTGCTCCAGTAACACTATTAACAGGTTATAAATCCCATTCTGTTAATTACTCAAAAGCCTTGATCCACAGGGAAGGATTTTCTTCTGTCTCGTGATCAGCCCAAGTGTAGGTATAACACAAACTCAAGGGAGGTAATGCCCTAAGGGCCTTCATCAACCAGTGGAATAAGTAAGCCACTAGAAGAGAGACCCAACCCTCCATTCTTTGGTAGGGCATCCTTGCAGTCTGCATGTGATTCAGAGGACTTCCAGTGGGACTGAGTGCCATTTTTCCATAAGGGTACCTAGTTCAGTAGTGGCAGCTCTAGTGTTTTTTCCTTCCTTTGTGCCTCTCTCACTGTGATCACCTGCCTGATAAGCTAGCAGAACCCATAGTCTTGTCTCTGGTTCTTTTTTCAGGAGAAACCAGACTAAGGACACCATACTATCAGTTATCTTTTCTAAATAGCTCATTATTGATTCTGTAGTCAGGTACATAAGATATTTCCACTTAGTGAAGTCTTAGATACTCTGCAGCAAAAAAAGCAGGGTAGTTAATATGAAAAATAATTTCAGGAAATTTACTTAAATGATATTTAATTAATGGTTGATATCATCTTAATTTGCTCTTCAAATAATTTTAGCACAGGACTACATGCATATACTAATTATTCATATGTATTATTTTATTTTTATTATGAATTTTCCCTAAATTCAAAACTTGTTTGGAATAAGAGAACCCTCTACTGTGAAGAGGACATAGAGCTTGGGGTATACGGCTACATATCTGTATTTATGCATCATGGAGATGAATAACAATAGGCAGGTAAAGATTTTCTGTTACCTAGATACAAGAGGTTTTGATTTTATCACCATGCAAGTTTCTACTCTACTTCTGAAAATAGCCACACTTTTTTATCTTAATGGTTCGCTCTCAAGCATTAAAAAGAAGGGGCATTATGTCATTTCTGCAGAGAGAAAGGTGTGTAGATTTATGTGATTCATAGGTTAAAATAGGATATGCTCCCCCTTCAAGACATAAAATAACAATTCTAGCGCAGTGTTACCTGTTTCTTATATAGAGCTAAATATCAACATATATAAATTAAGTCTAGGTTAACTAGGTTTAGTTCAGTTTTCCTGAAATAATCATTCTTTGTTCTTCTTTATATGCACAGGTACAAATATTTTTTTAAAAACAGAGAACACTTCAATGTCTGTGATCAGTTACAAATCCCTGACAGTCTTATCTTATTCATTAGGATAATGAAGCAAGACAAATAAGCACTTGCTTCTGCTCCTAGTGTGTGAATTTCTGCTGGGTAAAAGGAGGAAATGCAGATTTCATTTACTAAGCTACACATATAGCTCCTGAGGGTATGGCCACAAAGGCGAGACAAGAGGTATAAATGTTTTGACTTATTTGCTAGTCCATGATAATTATTTAGTTGTCTTCCTTCTCTTGTATTTAAAATATTATTATCCTGATTTATGTCTTTATATATAGGTGTGTGAATTCAATTCAACAAATGTATTGATAGCTACTGTTTGAAAGTTCATTAAAAGGCATACAAAGGTAAATAAATTGCAAATCTTCTTCTCAAGAAGCTTAGAAATTAATGAATAACTATAAATATCCTCATGTCAGTTCAGGCCAGATTCACCACCAAATATGAGTTCAGGTTAAGTTAATTTTTACCTAAACATAAATTACAAGAACCTTCAGTTTTAGCCCACCCTGAACTCACATTTGGAGGCAACCCTGGTCTTATCTGACATGAAACTATTTATAGTTTTTATTTATCTTTTATTATATGACTGTTCACATATTTGGTGAAGAAATATTAATGTGTTTGGTCATGAGATGCTCCTCACAACCCTGCCAGGGTTATTATAAAATATACAAAAATAAGCACCTAATTACCTTTCTTAAAATCTAAAAATTTCTGATTTCTGAAATACATCTGGCCCCAAAGGTTTTTGGATCCAGTACTAATGCTTAAAAGATCTGGACTGCTGTGCTTGGTTGTAGGACCAAGTGGGACCTTCAATCCAGCCCACATTATGTCCTCTTCTGGAGCTCTGTTGGCCTGGAGAAGGCCATCTTTTACAAATTTGCTCCAAGAAATTCTTTTCTGACCAAGAACTCCCTGGAATGGCCTGCCTGGGCAAAGAGATTTTTTTTTTTAATATATGTTTTATGAAGATTATTGAGGCTTTATATGGGATTAAAAGTGAAGTGAGTATAGTCACAAACCTGATAGGGATAGAAGTGCAAAAGAGTCAAACAAGAATAATTGAAGAATGCTCCTGTAATAAAAGATTCTTTGGAAGTGTCCATCTAATGGCATTGGCTAATAGGCAGTTGGAAAAAAAAAAGTGAGAGCAAGAGTTATCATGGTAGACAATTTTGCTTAGTGATTTAGAAAACTTCTGTATCAGTAATCATTACCTGTGTGAAGTCTTTGCTGGGGAAAAAACAGGAAATGGGTGGAAATAGCAGGGTGGGATCCGATGATAAAAAGATTTGCATACTAAAAATGTCCTCCTCTTGTATATTGTGAACAAAACAATGTGATTGTAGTCTTTGCTCCCAGCCCACATACATATAATCCAAGGAAAATTTAGCTTACCAATAAACTCTATTATTATACTTCTCAGTTCAGATTATAACTATTGACTTCTTTATTAATTGACTATCAATATGGTGTATATTTGTCATTGGGACTCAAGAGTATAACCGCTAACAGATTCCCAGTGATCTTTTTTTTAAACTCTTCTATCAGTCTTTCCTTATTTCTTCCCCGAGTCACTGAAAACCACTTTTCTACTCTCTATTTCTATAGTTTTAATCTTTATTTATTTATTTATTTATTTATAATTCATGTGTTAGTGATACCATGCAAAATTTATCTTTCAATGTCTGGATTATTTTAATTAGCATATTTTCTCCAGGTTCATCTATACTCTTGCAAATGAAAGGATTTCTTTCTTTTTTAGTGCTGAATAAGACTTTTCTGTCTGTCTGTATTTCTTACCTTTTTCCTCTTTTTTCTCTTTTTTTTTTTGAGTTGACATATGACATTGTGTAAAATTAAGATGTACAAAGTGTTGATTTGATATGCTTATATATTGGTATATGCTTACCACTGTAGTTTTACCTAACACCTCTATCACATCACCTAGTTATCATTTTTAATTCTATGTTTTCTTGATCTATTCATCTATTGACAGACACTTATATTTTTTTCATGCCTTAACTATTCTGAGTAATGCTGCAGTGAACATGGTAGTCCAGACAGCTCAAGAAAATGGTTTCAGGGGCGCCTGGGTGGCTCAGTGGGTTAAGCTGCTGCCTTCGGCTCAGGTCATGATCTCAGGGTCCTGGGATCGAGTCCCACATCGGGCTCTCTGCTCAGCAGGGAGCCTGCTTCCCTCTCTCTCTCTCTCTCTGCCAGCCTCTCTACCTACCTGTGATCTCTCTCTGTCAAATAAATAAATAAAATCTTTAAAAAAAAAAAAAAAAGGAAAGAAAATGGTTTCATTTCCTTTAGATATCTATGTGGAAATGGGTTTGCTGGATCATGTGCTAGTTCTATTTTTAGACTCTTCTAGACAGCATCATTGTGATGTCCATTCCAATAAATATTTAACCATGTGTAGGGAGCCTGCAGCACCTGCTGTAGTCTCTTAATCCTACCATCACCTTATCTTCTGGGGTGTGCATTATTCATTCGTCCTACATTACCTCATTTACTCTTTAGGCCAATAGTATGAACTGGACACTATTGTTAATCCCATTTTACAGATTCAAAGATTGATATTTAAACAGTAATTTGTTCATGGCGACATCATAGTAGGTTGTGATGGCAGTAATCTAACACAGGTTGATATCACTCTAAAACTAATAACTCTTAATACTACACTAAACAAGAATAGTAGACTGGAAATATGGTAAAGATGAATTCTGTTGCTAACTATCCCACCTCCCAACAGCTGTCATTGCCCCTTCAGCTGCAGAATTTTTGTTTTGAAAATAAAAGCACGGGGGTGCCTGTGTGGCTCAGTCAGTCTTTGGCTCAGGTCAGGATCCCAGGGTCCTGGGATGGAGCCTCATGTAGGGCTCCTGCTGAGCTCCCCCAGCTTGTGCTCCCCTCCTCTCTATCCCTCTCAAATATGTAAATAAAATCTTAAAGAACAAAAACCCCAATAAAAACAAAAACAAAGTTGTAGAAAATGGTTTCAAAAGTTTTTTGTTTGTTTTGAGTTTTGTTTTTGTTTTTGGTATTTTGTGATGAGAACCCAGCTCTTGTTATCCCATTTCTAACTGGGATTCCCAGCTTGGCTTCTTCATCTCTTTATAATATGGATAAGCCTGTTAAATTCCCTGGCCTCTGACTCTTCATCTTTCCAGGAAGAGATTGAAATAGTGACATTTGATGCTTCTAGTTCTCTGAGTGTACAAGTCTCTCCCCAAGGCCATTACTTGAAGAGCTTAGGACAGGTTGGTTTGAAGCTCTTATGCACACTTTGCTCTCATTTTTTTTTTTTTTTCACATCTTAAAACCTTTGGCAATTTCCCCTGTACTTCTTATTTGAAAGTGTTAGCTCTGTTCTTTGTTGCAGAATTTTTCTTTCTCTGCACTACCCTAGTTTTGCCATCAAAGTATTTGAATACATGCAAAATGTAGTTATGTAATATTTATATATTTTTTACTTCTGAGACCTAAATTTAACTTGTGTTCTGATATCAATTTGATTTCCTCTGTTTTTCATTATTGCTTTCAAAATATCAATCCATATTCATTCATTCACTCTACTTACTTAAAATATATTGAGCTGCTACATTGTTTCAGGAGCTCTCTGAAGTACTCAAAATATAAAGATGTGTAAATCATGATCTTTAGAAGTTAATAGCTTAATAAGGTATATAAATTAACAATTGCTAAGACAAATAGTTTTTAGTACAATATGTATAGAACACTAACGGCGTAGGAAGTGGCATTTTTTTAACTCTCCTTCAGTGGATCTTGTATGGCATCATGGAGCTGATACCTGCAATACACCTAGAAAGGTGACTAAGAGAGTCTTGGTAGATACAGACAGAAAGGGCATCCCAAGCAGACAAAGTATTACGTTCTTTGTACCGTTGTATGCTGTATAATTACAGGCGCCCCCAGTTTTTCTCATTACAGCTATAGGAAGACAATTCAAAATAGTGAATCAACCTGTGCTTTTCACATTTTCCATAAACATTAACTATAGAGATCATGCTGAAACGACCACTATTTGTAAGCCATTCAGTTAATTCATGTTCTCTTAAATTTTATATGTTGTGGAAACTAAATAAGAAATGGATGGTATGTTTGGTTATATAAATGCAATGAATTACTGTCTATAAAATGAATTCCCATTTTTAAAACAACTATACCACCAATAAAAAAATCTCTACTCTAATACCTTATCCAAGCCTCTCAGTTGAAAGTAACAGATGTGTGCTCTGGGTGATTATTTGACTTATTAAAATAAGCCCATCTATCTCAAAGAATTTTTATGAAAAATGTAGAACTGAAATAAATTCAAGATTAAACTTTTAGTAGCAACCACAAATTCCACCATAGAATTGTGCAGTTGAGAAAACTACTTGCTGTTGCCATCAGTCGTAGCCATTATAATCACAGCTTGTATTATTTCCATTTTGGTTCCTGAAATTTAACTTTATGAAACTGATATGACCATAATTAATGTCATTGTGGCTTTTGGTTAACCATCCCCACTACCTATGATAACCACCTTCTTCATGTTCCTCAGTCCTGAATTCATTCTGGAGAAACCAGACTAATTACTCACTTTTTATTTTAATCCATCTCAACATCTCCTAGGCAGAGAAAAGTACTTCCTTGTTTATTCAACACATGATTATTTAACACTTGGTATGCATCATGCAAGAACTAATTTTGGTGACCAAAAGAACCCATTTGATTTATCATACCTGTTCTCATTTAAACACATATCCAAAAAGATCTGGACAAAGTACAGTGGTTGGTCAAAGACATGAGAAATCTTCCTCTAGATAGTCAAGGTAAGCTTTAGAGAAGAGATTCTTCTCAAGGAAGAAACTCTCTATTAAAAGGAGAGTCTTTAAGATAAGCAAGAAACTGTCAGCCTAGCAAAGGGAAAGAAAGCATTATATGCAAGGACAATGAAGCCAGAAGGGTAATATTATGATCAGGAGTCTAGAAGGTTCATTCTGTGACTCTCAATTTTAACTTCTACTAGTTGTGTCTTAAACATTTTAGTATTTATTCTCCAATAGTTTGTGAAAGGTTATTAAAATACTTTTGTGAATATGAATATCCTAGTGTTCATTTTAAAAAGGAAAAATATCCCTTTGATAATTCCAACATAATATATATATATATTCTATTAATGGAATTGAAATTTGATATTCTACATAAGTTTCTGTTATGTAAAATAGCTCACTAACGATTGGTATAGAGAGGGATGTGGACTTTTTTTTTTCAGCTTAATTAAGGCATAATTGACAAATGAATTGTAATCTATTTAAAGTGTACAACATGATGGTTTGATATGCATCTACTTTGTGAAAGGATCCCCAGCATTGAGTTAACATGTCCACAGCCCTGCATATTTAGCTTTTCATATGTGTGTGAACACCTAAATTCCACTCTCTTAGTAAGTTTCAATTATACATTAGAGCATTTTCAACCAAAATCACCATGTTTCACATCAGGTCTTGAGACCTTATTCATCTTACAGCTGAAAGTTTGTCACCTTTACCAGCTTCTCCCTATTTTCTCTATCTCCAAGCCCTGAGTAATGACCATTCTATTATCTATTTTCATTATCTAGTTCTATGAGTTTGCTTATTTATTTTTGTAGATTACACATCTAAGAGATATCATGCAGTATTTATCTTCTCTTCCTGGCTTATTTCACTTAAGGAATGCTATCATCTTTATGTGGAAGTCCCAGTATTCCATAAACGATTTTTCTGACAAATTACTGATTTTTACCACCATGTAGCAGCACCTGAAATGCAGAGTATACATACAAAGCTGAATGAAGCAAGAGGAATTGAATATCGTCCATATGCCCATATCTTCTGGTAGTTCACTTTAGCTTATAGGGTCATTCTTAGAGGTGTTATCACACTTCGCATGTCTTTGTACACTTTCACCTTACTTTCATAATTAGCATTTTCAACCCTTCATATCTCTCTTTCATCAAATCACTTCTATCTTTTTATTATTTATTTTTTAAAGATTTTATTTATTTGACAGGGTCACAAGTAGGCAGAGAGGCAGGCGGGGGTGTAGGATGCTGAGCAGAAAGCCCTATGTGGGGCTCAATCCCAGGACCCTGACATCCTGACCTGAGCTGAAGGCAGAGGCTTAACCCACTGAGCCACTCAGGCACCCCTATCTTTTTATTTTTAAAATAAATTTATTTATTTATAATAGTATTTATTTATATTTAGGGATTTAAATTAACCACAGCCTTTTTAAAAGTATAATATTTTAAATAAATTTTGCTATTTTTGTTGGTTGTCTAGTTATATTTTAAAAGCTCCCCCAACCCCAGTTTCCCCTATGTTTAACAAATTTAATGTGTGATTTTTTAAGACTATCAGACTTTTCTTGAGTTTTAATGCTTCATATTTTTTAAAATAAATTATCCTTAGAGAGGAAAGCCAATTAAATAATTCATGATATAGTTTCAACAGAATCATGTGAAAGAAAACAAGCCTCTCTCCCCAATTTAGTCAATAATCCGTAAAAAAAAATTAAGAACATTCACTTGCCTTCATTCTCCAAACGATCAGGTTAAGCTATTCAAACAAATGCCATCAGATCTTTTCTCCCCCAGTAAGACTGTAACTAGTGCCAAACACTAGAGTACAAAAACAAATAAATGTTACAAGAGTGAGTTGTAATGTAGCCCATCAATTTGTTTTGGTAATTGACAAATCTAATGCTATAAATTTCTGGCACCATTCAAATTCAGCTGTTATTCTTATGTTACATTTTCTCCTCAGCTGTCTGTTGTTTTTTGTCTTTCTAACTAGATTGAAAACTACTTAAGGGAAGAGTTTTTATGTCTACATTTCTTAATACCTAACAAAGGGTCAGGTAGAGTGTAGGTACCCAATAAGTATTTTCTAATGGACTCATAATATTTGGGTTATTGCTAAGCTGCATTAAATTTTGTGGGGAAAAAAAATCTTGAAAAGAGTTAACTTTTAACATTTGAATTATAAATAGAAATCAGGGATGTCTTGGTATCTCAGATTGTTAAGTGTCTGCCTTCCACTCAGTTCATGATCCCAGGGTCTTGGGTCTGAGAACCACATTGGGCTCCCAGCTTAGCAGGGAGTCTTCTTCTCCCTCTCCCTCGCTTGTGCTCTCTTTGTCTCTCTCTCAAATGAATGAATAAAATCTTTTAAAAAATAGAAAACAAAGAGAAGTAACATGACAAATCACTTACTCCTACATAACATATTTTGTAGGTATCTCTTTGGAAAGGTAGAGAGAAGATTTACCAAGTACCTACTATATGAAATGCTCTCTAATGTTGTATTATAAAACAAGATTTTCTTAAAAGGCATAGTAAATTATCCCATATTATACAAAAACTAATAATACTGTAAGAAAATTTTAATGGTATAGGCATAATCTGAAACACCCTCTCTATCTCAACTACTTCAGTTGAGCAATTCTAATAAATAGTGGATTTGAACTTGAAGAGATGTTTTGTGGGGTTTTTTTTAGAGGATATGAATTTTCTAATTTGTTTCTATTTTGGTACACCCAAAACCCTGCTAAGATTGAGAATTCCAAAGAAATACAGAAGAGTATTATTTCTTCTCTGTGTTGAATATATGCATGTGTTCGTTGTTTGATAGACAAATGACAGCGTCTGAGGTTATTGTAGGTCTGAGTTACATTTCTCCTTGGTTAGAAAGCTTTTTTACTATCAAGTTTCTTGGTAGAAGTAAAGAAAAGTCTTCCTTGGTGGCTGTTTATTTTCATCAACCAAAAATGTCAGCTACGGAACATAATTATAACATCACATAGGCCATAATAGCAATTATGCCTTCTGTAGATGATTAAATTGCTGAAAACACAGATATTGACATGTTACATCATTATTTTCAGAGCTCGAAAGTGAACTGTCATTCCCTACACCCTTCCTAATCTTCTACTTAGTTACATTTATTATCTTTACTAAAGCAAAAATAAGAAAATTATATATCATTCACATTATATATATAAATATTATAACATTATATGTAAATACATATTATATACACATGCATACATATTCACATATACATGTGTATACATATACACACACACAGACACACTAATCAAGTATGTGTGTGGCTCAGGCATGATGTTGTTATTTCTCCATCCTCATTTCTAAACAATACCTTAAGAATTGCAGTCTCATTTATTTTGGATTCCATCTATATAAAGGGATAAATCCTACTGAGAGTATACCTAGACTTGGTAATATGAGGTTTTACCAATAATCTCAAGACATATTTGAAATCTTGTGATGTCTTTTGTTAAAAGCTTTGAAAAGAGAGGTGTTTTTTTGTTTTTGGGGGGGTTTTTTGATAGATTTAAGTTTGTTTCTTATATAGTAATAAATAAGGAGAGAAATGTTTCACTGGACAACTACAATGTATCATATGGCTAGCCCATCAGTATATGTACTGGAAGAAGGACCCTTACAATCTAGGGATCTATGAATAGTAACAGAGAAGAGGAAACAAAATAGATACATTTCCGAAGAGTTGTTAGATTGCATTTCATTGAAATTTTCCTGAAACCATAGATGAAAATTCCCAACTAGGTAGTAAATGCAGAATTATTATGTTTATAGTAGTAACCTGAGTGATTTAAAAAGTTATAGCTTTTGCAACTTTACAGTAACAACTGTTAGTAGTGAAATGTGTTAAGCACCCTTTTCCTTGGCATACTGTATGTCTTAGAATGTTCTTAGACTCTCCTAAGTTAGAGTAACCAAGAAGAGGTGAGTTACTAATATGTTATTTGTTAAGGATATGGTACTATGATGCTTTAGAATTAACACATAAATGAGTCATTAGTTAAATTCTCTGCTGTTGTCTCTATTTTTTCTTCTGGTTTTAGAGGTTATAAGAAAGAAAAATACAGGGCAGCTTTAAAAAACTTCTTAAATCCTGTTAGCTCAAATAACTCAAACATCACTCAATCCCAGAATAGAATGCATTCAATAGCAGTCACCAAAGAAGTACAGCATCCATAAATTTGGGCGGTCCTCTACACCTCTGTGTCAACTCTAGCTTTCCGCCTGGTCTGTTGATGGATGCCTCAAATTTAAACACTATGTACTTTGGTTTAATTAAGTATTTACTTTTCTTTGGCATTTCACTTTAAACTTCAAATTATGCCCAATAACCATACATGTTGTATTCTTAGTAGGATTTTGTTCACCATTTTTCTTTCTAAACCATGGAGTCTGGGGCAGGATGAATTAGGGGAAGAAGTAGTGACACTCAATGACTAGGGGCAGACGGAACACAAAGGCAAAGAGGAAGAAAAAAGAACAGTTGCTTAGAGATACCTTTGCTCCCTCACCTGAACTTGCTTTCTGTTGATACCAGTTTTGGAAGATTGGCTGCCTAGTTTAATGTTTTTGAGAGAAGAATGATGTATTAAAAATCAGAAGATTTGAGGACGGGACCTAGTTATAATTCTATGATTAACTTAACTCCTTAGACTTTCTGTGTCTTCTTTTTTTTTTTTTTTTTTTGGTCATTATAAAAGGAAGCGATAAAATCTCTCCTTGTACTCTCTGTGAGGTTAATGAAGAAATATACTTTTATTTCACAGGTTGTAAACTGATATTTCTCTTTTTTAAATTTTATTTCTTTTCAGTGTTCCAGAATTCATTGTTTATGCACTACACCCAGTGCTCCATGCAATACGTGCCCTCCATAATACCCATCAACAGTTTCACCCAAGCCCCCACTCCCCTCCCCTCCAAAACCCTCGGTTTGTTTCTTAGAGTCCACAGTCTCTCATGTTTTGTCTCCCCCTCTGATTTCCCCCAACTCATCTCTCCCATTGGGAGATATAAACTGATGTTTCACAAATAGTGTTGGATTACAAGGTGGACTCTCTTTAGCTTACACACCATCTAACATTTTTTGAATCTTTATTTTCAACATCAAGCATTTTGCATATAGATGTGAACATTCTGCCTCTTATGAAAATGCATAAGTTCTAGAAGGTACTATGCCAAGCTGGGTGGCCCCTGCTTTGGAAGCAGCGAGGTCACCATCCTCACCATGGTGCTCAGTTATTTACATCCACGCTTCATTTATACATGACACTGATGAAGTTTTAGAATATAAGTGAGGTCTGGAGCCAACAACCAAGAAAGAATTCTTAAGATGTCTCTGGTGCAAAAAGGTGATTTTTATTAAAGCATGGGGACAAGACCCATGGGCAGAAAGAGGTGCCTTCCTGCAATCCCAAGGAGTGGCTGATTATATACTCAGGAGTTGGGGAGGTGAGGATAAATGGGGTGTCCAGAAGGACTATCCTATGCTAATGAAGATTCTCAGGATACTGGAGGCCTGGTTATTGTCAAGCCAAAGCTATTTTTCCCTATAATGAGGTACCAACATGTAGACAGTTGGGAGTTTCCTGGTAGAATGTCACACTCCTCCTGTCACATGTCCTTGTCAATGAACTTTAGGTTTAGAAGAAATTCAACTTTATTTACATTTCCTTTGGCCTCAGCCTCCCTCAATTTTACAGAGGGGAGGAGAATGTTAGGGCTTCAGGAACTGAGTTATGGGTCTCTGGAAGTTAAGCTATTGTTAAGAAAGCGCCTTCCCTATAAATCACTAGGACATCTGCAAATGGAGGGAGAATTGGAGTCTTGCAGGATCATGATCTCTACAAAGTTAACTATTTGTTTTTCCTTTAGGGTAGCCAAGAGTGCAGAGTGTCTGAGGAATGTTATGTATATCCCATGGTGGGGGAGAGGTTGCGGGGTGTCAGCTTCTGCTTTGTCCTCAGTTTGCCTTCTGTTCCCTCATCAACACCTACATGAACTGATAGATTTTTGAGTTTGTGAGACCTGCTGTAAACTTTACAATTTTTAAAGATACTAATATAAAATATGACAAAGGAGAATGAGAATGGTTTAGTCATACAGAGAAATATGAAATAGGATCATGGGAAGTATTTCCGCCTCTTGTTGGCTAGTGCTTTCTTGAATTCGAATGGGGAGTGAAAATGTTTAATAATCCTGACATTCATTCTTTGCATTTCCCACTTAACCTGAAACATACCTATAAGCATCAAATACATTCCTGGTAGAGGTTTAGGAATGAAGGGTAGAGTGAAATGCCTACCAGGCAGGTAAATACATAACCCTGTCCTATAACATCCAGGAAAAGAAGTGTCTACAATGTCAAATTTGAATTTTCTTCAAACTAAAAACTAACAGGTGATACCTTTTCATTATTACTAAATGCATTTCTATGAAATAATGCCTTTGCAAAATTAAATATTTGATACCAGTTTACATTGAACACTCTTGAGAAAAATTGGGCCTGGTTCCTAATCTTAGATCATTAATATTTTTTGAGCAAAACAAATTTTATTAATTTTCCTAAAGGAGAAAGTGTGGTATGGTGTTTTCAATTTGTAAATGAACAATATGGCTCTGACATGTTTCCATATTTTTCAAAATAAAATGAAATCTTTATCCTATTTTTGAGAGATAGTAAATTTTTATGCTTTCTTTTCAATTTTAAATGTTAAATATCAACTGTCTACGAAGACTGGCAAAGAACATGTAAAAATAAATAAGAATCAGAGCTGTTCATTTATAGCTTTCTATATTTAAGACAATTTTATCAGATAAACAGAATTTGGTAGAACATAGGAAAAACTTTAAATGCAAATGTTTTATTAAGTGACAAGAAAAAATCAAAATATAAAAAATGCTAATTTTCACACATTTCACAAATTAGCACTATGATATTTTCCTCTCTTGTACTTAAAAATGATTACTTTATTTGGTTAATGTACTGGTTGCAAGAATTTGAGAGTGCTTGTGTATTTTTACTGAGTACAAAGGTGTGCAAATAGCTGTTAATTTTATTTTTCTGCAGCTGAATTTAATTTTCTCTCAAAGCCCATTCCATATCATGGCAGAATATTTTTTAATTGAAATGAAGTTTATACACAGTGAAATTCAGAGAGCTTAGGTGTATAATTAGATAAATTTTGATAAATTCATCTGTGTAACAGCCATCCCAATCAAGACAGAATATTTCCATTACCCCAGAATGTGGCCTAGTATTCCTTTAAGTCAGTTCTCATTTCCATAGACAATTATTGATCTGTTATCACACTTTCTATCCAGTCTTGTTAAAATTTATAGAAATAAAATAATATAACATATAGTATTTGTGTCTGGTTCTGTCACTTACCAAAGTGTTTTGGAAATCTGTCCGTGTTTTTTAATGTGTTAGTAGGAAATTTTTCTTCTTGAGGACTGTTGTATGAACATATCACAATTAATTTGTCCATTCTACTGATGATAGCCTTGATACTGAAATAATGTTTTGACTCTTATGGACCAGACTATTAATATTCTTATTCATGTCTTTCCAAGGGCATACTTGCCCATTTCCTCATTTAGGCAAAATCCCAATAAATCATAGGGTAAACATATTTCTAAATCTAGAACAAACTGTCCAACAGTTTTCAAAACTGGTTGTACCGTTTTACACCTCCACCAGCAGTGTATGAAAGTATTAGCTTATCCATATCTTTACCAAGATTTGTGATGTCAGTCTTCTTAATTTTAGCCATTCAGGTGTGAGTGTTGTAATTTTTATTTCTCTGATGGCTAATCATGCTGAGCCCCTTTTCTTTGCTTATTGTCTTGAATATATATCATGTATCTCCTTTTGTAGAGGACCTATTTAAGTATTCTGTTCACTGTTTTAACTGAGGCTTTTGTCACTGTTGTTATTCTTTAAAGGAATTCTTTATACAACCTAGATACAAGTTCTTTGCAAGGTACATGTGTATTACAAATATTTATTGTACATTAGTTGTCTTTTCATTCTCAGTTTTTTTTTTTTTTTTTAAAGATTTTATTTATTTATTTGTAAGAGAGAGAGTGAGAGCGAGCACAGGCAGAGAGAGTGGAAGGCAGAGTCAGAGGGAGAAGCAGGCTCCCTGCGGAGCAAGGAGCCCGATGTGGGACTCGATCCCAGGACGCTGGGATCATGACCTGAGCCGAAGGCAGCTGCTTAACCAACTGAGCCACCCAGGCGTCCCTTCATTCTCAGTTTTAATGACTTTTTATGGAAGCACATTTTAATTTCAATAAAATCCAGTTCATTTTTTCATTCTTATTATTTTTGTATTTTCTCTAAGAAAATGTTGCTTACCCAAAACTCATGAAGAAATCATTTTATTTTCCAAGTCACTTCGTTTTCTAAAAAAATCTTAATTTTCTTCTAAAAATTTTTATCATTTGAGGGGTTCCTGGGTGGCTCAGTTGGTTAGTCTTAGGCTCAGGTCATGATCTCAGGGTTGTGAGATAAAGCCCTGCATCTGGGTCCATGCTGAGAGTGGAGACTGCTGAAGATTTTCTCTTTGCCTTTCCCTCTACCCAGTCTCTCCGACCACCCTCCCCCGACTCTTTTAAATAAATAAATAAATAAAATTTTAAGAACTAAAAGTTTTATCATTTCAGATTTTACACTTTGGTCCATTAGCCCTGCTTAACTAATTTTTGTCTGTGATTTAAGTAAAGACTGAGGCTTATTGGCTCTATAAATTTACCTATTTATTCCGGTACAATTTGTACAAAATTGTCCTTTCGCCCACTGAATTGCACTGGTACTTTTGTTAAAGATTAATTGACCATGTAGAAATAACTGTTTCTGGACACTCTCATCTGTTTCTTTGGTTTAGATGACGATCCTTATATTAACACCACTTTTCTGATTACTGTAGCTCTGTGATAATTTCTACAATCATATTTTATTTTTAATTTTTTGACTCTTTTATATTGTTTGAACTTTTGTATAAATTTTAGAATCAATTTACCAGTCTGTCAAGAAAAGTAACTATAAGACATTTAACTGGAGTTCATTGAATTTATAGATAAATATGATTAAAATGTTAACAATATTGAGTTGTTTAATTTATGATAGTGGTATATGTTTCCATTTACTTGGTCTTTTTAAATTTCTCCTAACAATGTTTTATATTTTTTAGGGTACAGGCTTTGTATGTTTTGGTTAAGTATATATTTAGCCATTTAAGTTGTTTGGTAATATTGCAAATGGTATTGATTCATTTTGTAATCTTATTTTTCATTTGTTTACTGGTATTTATAGAACTACAAGTAATGTTGTATATTGATCTTTTACCTTGAGACCATGTTAAATTTGTTCTTTTTGGGTCTTTTAGAATTCCTTAAGATTTTCTGACAAATTTATCATGCTATCTGTAAGTAACCCTAGTTTTATTATTTAGTTCTAACATCTGGCTTTCTTTTTCCCTTACCTTATTACATGAGCTAGGGTCTCAATATTGAACAGAAGTAATGAGATAGGACATCCTTGCCTTCTTCTTGATTTTAGGTGGAATTTTTTCTCCTTTATTCTGTTAATCTACTAAGTTACATGGATTTTTTTCTTTTTTTCATTGTTAAACAGAACTTGCATTTCTGGGATAAACTCCATTTGGTAATGATGTATTATTTTTAGATGTCGCTTGATTCTACATGTTAATATTTTGTTAAGGATTTTTATATCCATGTTCATGAGTGATTTTGGTCTCTAATTTTCTTTACATATAGCATCTTTGCAGGCATTGGTATCAAGATATGATGACCACATAAAAGCGAATTTGTAAAAGATTGCTTTTTTTTTTTTTTTCTTATTTAAGCATTTGGTAAATTCACAATCTAGGTTTCATGAAAGGATTTTTCTTGGTGGCAAGATTTTTTTTTTTCCATTACAAATTAAATTTATCTAAGAGTTACAAGGTATTGGGCATTCTGTTTTTTCTTATGTTAATTTTGGTTAAGTTATTTTTTTCAGTTTCATTTTATCTGGATTATCTAATTTATTGGTACACAGTTGTTTACATCATATCCTTTTTTAATTTTTTATCTCTAGAATCTGTTTTAATTAAGCTATTTTATACCTGAGATTGTTATGTTGCATTTTTCTCTTTTCCTTTTGCACAGTCTTAAAAGAACCATTATTTTCTATTTTTTCGAAGAATCAGTATTGGACTTTCATAATTTTCTCTTTTGTCTGCTTTTTACTTCATTGATTTATCTCTTACATTTATTATTTCCTTCTTTCTACTTAATTGACTTTAATGTTTTCTTTTATTATCAAGAAGGAAACTTAGTTTGTAGATTTTAAATTTTTTTTATTTTTAAGAACCTAAAGCTATAAATATTACCCTCAGCAACATTTTAGCTCCATCTCACTAATTTTGGTGTTTTTCATTTTCACTCATTTCAAAATCTTTTCTTGTGACATTTTTATGATTTTCTTTTTTTACCCAAGATGTTTAGAAGTATGTTTTAATTTTCATATATTGAGATAAAATTTCTAGACAACTTACTGTTTTTGATTTCTAAATTAATTTTTTTATGGTAATAGATTTCAGTGTTTGAAATTTATTGATGCTTGACTTATGGCATGGTACATCTTTATGAACTTTTCATGTGCACTTGGTGAGAATCTGTCTCTTAAGTTGTTGGTGCAAGATCTATTAAGTGACTATTAGCTCAAGCTTCCTCGTAAGGTTATGTTTTATATATTTGTACTGATTCTTTTTTTTTTTTTTAAGAGTTTACTTATTTATTTGTCAGAAAGAGAGAGAGTACAAGCAGGGGGACCGGGAGACAGAGGGAGCTAGCTACAGGCTCCTCTCTAAGCAGAGAGCCCACTTCAGGACTTAATCCCAGGACCTTGGGATTTGACCTGAGCCAAAGTCAGATGCTTAACCTACTGAGCTACCCAGGTGTCCCTGATTCTTATCTATTTGTATTATCACTTATTGAGACTGAGAGAGGAATGTTAAAATCTCCAACTAGATTGCGGATTTATCTATTTCTACCTTTAATTCTACCTGGGGTTTTTTTGTTTGTTTGTTTTGTTTTGTTTTTTAATATATATTTAGAAAATTTGCTATTAGTGAGTACATATATATGATTCTTATGTTCTCCTGATGAATTAATATTTTTATCACTGAGTTGACTTTCATTATTTCTTGTAACGCTCCTAGCTTTGAATATCTGATGTAACATAGGCATCCCAGGATTCTCATGTTTTCTATGAAGAATGTATTTTTTTTCCCTTTCTTTAACATGCAAACAAATTGAGTCTTTGTTTTTAAAATGCCTGACCCTTCTATGGTTTTAATGTCAAATCCAGTGTGCTTATCCAGGCATTCTAATTAAATGGATTCCAGTCTTGTGTTCCCCTGCGGCAAGCAGCAGCCAAAATATCTGCTTGTATTTCCTAGTTTTCTAGTGTTTTTGCTTTCCACCAGACTTTCTAGAATATTTCCTATTCATACGTAGTTCAGAAAACAGTCAAGTATTTGATAGGAGTTTAAACTCAGATGAGGAGCTTCCTCTTTTGAGGGTTGTCCTTCTGTGATTTTTCTCCCCTTCAATTTCTAGCCCTTCTAGTACCCTGGATCTCTGTCCTCTGGCACTGAAGTCACTAAAGACTACAGTTTTCTGCTTGAGTTGCTGTAGCATCACACCTCAGGCAATGAAGTTGCCTTTAGGACGTTTAAGTCCGTACAGATGGCTCTCACATGGATCCCTTCTTTTGAGGATGATTTAAAAAGTTGGGAAAGACTGTTGTAAGATCTCTTTTACAAGAAATGAACAGAACAGTTCATTTCATCTGTACAAAATTTTCATAGCATCGGCAGGTCAGATTACTTGTCTTTCAGACTGAAGAATCTTTGAATCAAGAATAAAAATATGATTCCTTGTAAATATATTCCTAGCATCAGGTTTTTATTTTCTTTTTTTTTTCTTCCTTTAACTGGATTATGTTCATTTGCCAAAATCTCTGGATGTTAAGTGATGGCTAATAATCTATTTTTGTTCTGAGGGAAAAAAATAATCTGAATTCATATGTAAAAGTGTTGTATTAAAACTTACTTTGTCTTTAAAATGCTGTTTGTTAGCAATCATGTCAATTCATTATGTTTACATTTAGCTATTAGAATTCATTTTTTCCCCTTCCACATAGATCTATCAATCTTTATAGTCTTCCTGATTGCGGTGGAAGCTTCTGAAGGCCCAGCTAACTTAAAAACATGTAGTTGCCCTTTCACAAAAATTACCCTTGTATGTGTGTGTTACAAGGTTTATTAAGATAGGCTTATTTTTACTGTAAGGGGAAAAAATAACTTATTACTCCAAATTGAATAGTGCATTTTTTCCTGCAATTTGGGGACACTTTAATTCATAGCATTTGTTAAACACAAAAACTGGTTTTGAAATGCCCATAGGTAGGCTATATTCATGCTTTCCTAACAGATATAAACTGAGAATATCCTGATGATTTCAGTAACCTGTGACTGTCCCAATTCTCTTGCTGACAAGGAACTGAAAAATATTCTTTGGGTATAGGAGGAACTGACATAATTTGACTGACTTGTATTCACTACCTCCAGGCAAGCACACCTGTAGTCACCTGCCTTGAGGCAGACCTGTGTTTTAGTAGAGCAGTAATAATAGATTTCTCCCTTCCATATATGGAAAATATTTCTTGTAAGCCACAGCAGCAGGGTCCATGCTTTGATTCCCCCCCCCTCCGCAATATTTTCAGTTTTTCAAAACCATCTTTCTGAGCACCTACTAGGTGCCAGATATCTTATTGGATTTGAAGGATGAAATGATGAATAAGACACATTCCACTCCCTCTCTAATTTATAAGAAGTAGGGGAAATGGATTCAGACACAGCATATAATAGCAATTCTCTTAAAGAAACTGCTATACTTAACCTATGAAAAAAATGTTATAGCAGTTCAAAGGTTTTGTCTTAGAAGAACATGGTACTGGGAAGGCTTCCCCAAGGTGTGGACACATGAACTCTTTCTTAAGAGGTGAGTAGGTTTTGGCAGGTGGAGAAATAGTTTGGTTGCATTATTGGTTTAAGAAATGGTATGAGAAACCATGGATACTTAGTGCTTTTTTTTTTTTTTTTTTTTTTAAAGATTTTATTTATTTATTTGACAGAGATCACAAGTAGGCAGAGAGGCAGGCAGAGAGAGAGGAGGAAGCAGGCTCCCTGCTGAGCAGAGAGCCCGATGCGGGACTCGATCCCAGGACGCTGAGATCATGACCTGAGCCGAAGGCAGCGGCTTAACCCACTGAGCCACCCAGGCGCCCGGATACTTAGTGCTTTTAAGGGACATTGATATCCTTAGAAAAGAGTTGGGAAGAAAGGTTAATGACATTACTATCAAAGTCATTGAATGCCATGCTAATGAGCTTAGAATTTCTTCTGCAATCATGGAGAGCAGTTAAAGGTTTTTGAATTAATGGAACATAAGATCAAGGTTATAGTTTTGGAGGTAACAGCACTCTAAAATACTTGCTAAAAGGGTGAGAAATTCAACTTGGGGCATCAAGTTGGATGTCTCCAGATAAAAAACGTGACATTTTCAAAGTTTATTCTGTGGCATACAAGTCCCACTAGATTAAAAAGGGATTTCAATATATGTTTATAAAAAATAAAAAAATTTAAAAAAATGGGAAAAAAAAAAGGGATTTCAAATAAATTCTTTTCTTCTCATAAAATACACTCTTTAAAGTTGAAATATCTGGAGATTTACATTAAATGCATTGTTCCTATGTCTTTAACTTATTGTTTCCTAAGTTTATTTCACCACAGCTCTTAGTGAGGACTTCCCTAGGTTCTGAAGCTGTAGTGAAAATGCCATACTATCCAACACAGTGATAGAACTAGTATTGATTAGTGTTCCATGTGCCACATAGGACAAGCTTCCTCAAGATGCATATTATCACTTATTCCTCAGAGTAACCTTAGTCACATATAAAGCACATGCTACTGAATTCCAATATTCAATCCACAAAAAAACCTAAGACTTCAAGAAAGGGAATAGTTTGCCAGCAGTGCAGAATTAACAAGTGGGACCAGAATGTGAGCCCAATTTTGACTCCAGTTCTCTTAATAGATAGACAATTCTATCTTCTCTTCCTTTTACCCTATCTTGTGCTCATCTTGGAAGGAAAAAAAGTAGAAAGAATTTTTATCCCAGAAAAAAAAAAAAAAAGTGATCTGAAACTTTTTCTTTCACTTGGAAAACACTATTGGAAAGCAAAAGATCCTAAATATATATATATATATATATATATATATATATATATATATTTTTTTTTTTGTTTTTTTTTTTTTTTTTTTTGCCAATTCCTTTGCTGTGTTTTTTCATCACCTAAAAAACACTTTAGAACATTTCTTTGACTAGAAAAGGGGACTCATCTTCTTTATTGTGCTACCCTATTGTGCTGTCATCTTGAAATAATAATAGATATTATTGATATCTATAGATATTATTGATAACAATTGATATTATTGATACCTAATGATAGATATCTCTTTATCTGCTTTCAGTATTGGGATTTCTTAACTTAGTGTTTATTCCCTTACCCCATTCTTATGCTTCCAGGGAAATTTTAGTAGCTCCATGTTCATTGACATAACTATGTGGCTGTTTGTTTCCAACAATTTTGACATCCCTAAAATGTTTTCCATAAAATAAATCTAAAAGTATATAAGCATACTTTTCAACAATTTATTGGGTAAGTTCCCTTTATGACTGGGAAATTATCATGGAGAAGCAGAGAACCAATGGATTCACAACCATCATTATCCACCCAGGGAAACGGAAGAGTTCTTCAATGTAATTAAATTCTGAACTCTACTGCTTTCCCATTTATGGTTTACCAGGAATTGCCAGAAAAATGCCATAAAAATAACTGCTAAAATTTATTTTGTGTGCTTTTCACAACCTTAGGGATAGTGTTAAATCATTTTCCTTTCACAGACAATAGTATCTACTGGGAATCAAAGTAAGAGAAGTGACATTCAAGTAAGTATATTAAAGAATGAGGCAACCAAACCCAAAGAGTTCTGTTTGATCATGTTCTTCCTGTCAAGATTTATCAAAGATCCTTCTTCTGTCAGTAAACATATCAGAGATGTTGATGTCTGTGCTACAAGGTGATTAAGTTTGGTGGGGCTCAGGGCTCCGTCTTGGAGACATACATGGATGCATCTGGGCAGTTTCCACATTTGACGAGGGCTTGTGCATTTGTCCAGAACTGTGTTCTGCCTGCTCCTTACACTGCTCATGGCTTGCCTTGCCCTAGGGGATTTCTGTCAGGAACAGTTAAACCACTGGCAGTTTAAGCATTCCCCATCAACCTGAAGCTATTTTGGGGCATGTTCCTGACACGGTATTGCAGAATTCCCACTAATAATCATTTCTTCTTCCATTAGTTATGACAGTTTCTCTCAATGTTACCTATACTCTAACATGCACTCATGCATACACTTACAATATATAAAGGAAGGACAGTAATTACAGAAGATGAGGCTTTATTTTTTAGACTGAGAATAAGAATGCAAGTTTTCCTTAATTGAAACTGAAGGTCTGACTTAAAAATAACACAACTGAATTAATAATCTAAATTCCCTATAAATATTTATTTATTCACTAAAAGCTTGAGTTCCTGCTTTTGCCCTCTCCCCATCTCAAGTTCTGAGGGAAAATGCTTAAAACTGAACCCTTCTCCAATATTTCATACATGCTAGAAATGTTTTTTAAAGATTTTATTTATTTATTTGACAGAGAGAAAGATCACAAATTGGCAGAGAGGCAGACAGAGAGAGAGGGAATCAGGCTCCCTGCTGAGAAGAGAGCCCAATGCTGGGCTCAATCCCAGGACACTGAAATCATGACCTGAGCCAAAGGCGGAGGCTCTAACCCACTGAACCACCCAGACGCCCTGCAATTTTTTATTACAAGTAATTTACTAGTTCTTTTTTTTTCTTTTTATTTCAAAAGGAGGAATTTTAGTTATTTAAATAATTTTTAAAAATCTTTTAGGCTCAAAATGATCAAAGTCACAATTGTTAACTCAGTGACTCAGTGATCTATTTTTTGATCATTGTTTATTGAACATAAAAAAGTATACCCTTAGTTATTTGAATTTGTCCAGCACTAGAAATATAAGGAATCATGTCTGAGAAAAATGTGAAACAAGTATAATACATGTGTCTTCAGATGTTCATTAGGCCAATCTTATACCTCTAGTTAAGTTTATTTAGCATTAGATAAGCACATACCCCTTCCATAGTCATACTTTTTCAGGGATTGCAAAGAGAAAAAAGAAACTGTTAGTTTATAAAATAGAATTATAATGACTTCATCAGATATGAATCCAATGTTTAAAATACCATTATTTTAGTTTTCCTGTGAAACAAAATAGTCTGTTTTGTGGATAGACTAGCACCAGCTAAGTGTATTGAACAAAAAAAAAGAAAGAAAGAAAGAAAGAAAGAAAGAAAGAAAGAAAGAAAGAAAGAAAGAAAGAAAATAGATCTATCTCGGATTCAAGAAAATGTAGTACCGGAAATGAACTTACAAATAATATCTTGGAGAAAATCACTGCTCATGTTGGTTTACCTAGTCTTTTAATTAGATTGTAATGAGTTTACAAGTTATAAAAATCAAGAAAGAGTCATAAAAAATGGCTGACAGAGTTAAACAGTTGATTAATGAAGTGAAAACTCAAGATGACTATTTTGACTACATATTTGACTCTTTCTAAGGTGACCATTAACAGAAAATATCTGATATAATGGATTATAGAGATAGACTTCAATTTACTTGGTGAGAACTATAACTTGCTCACTGCTGGTGAAATTGTATGTAATACTTGGCAAAGAAAACTTTTCAAAGCATTCCTTGTTCTGCTTTAGAATCCATTTGAGAACTTTTAAGATCTAATCTCTTAGCACCTTTCAAATATACAATACAGTATTGTTAACTATAGTCACCATATAAGAATCACTTTTATTGATTTTTTATTTATTTGAAATATTTGTAGAACTCCAAAATCAAATATACAAATGACAAGTTTTAAGGGTAATCGTACTAAATCTTTACCAGACTGGAAATGTAATTTTTAAGCTGGGCACTTCTGATTTCAGCAAACCTCTCCCCAAGTTTTCAGAGTATAAAAGGGCTAATCACGAGTTTCCCCTTTTTTTCGCCGTCCTTCTCCTCCTTACCCTTTTACCTCTTTCATATTTTTGACCACTTCATTTCAGCAGAGTCCCACAGAAATAAGAGGCTCTGTCACAAGCAATGGGAGGAATATGATGTAATGCTCTGGGTAATTTTGTTAGACCCACTTAGCACCTAATCCACTCAAGTCAAAGCTGGTATTGGAGTTATCACTCACTAGACTGGCTTTGTGCACAGAGCAATTCGATACCCACACATCTTCCCAAATTACTGGTACGCATCCTCAGACAGTAGGCTGAGACAGCTGAGAAAAGACACCTCTTCAGCTGCTAATTTTCTATATTTTTATTTCATTCTTAACACCTCTTTGCAGACAATTAGCTTTTTTCCCCTTTTCTCTCTCAGACTATTTTAAATTAGCCCATTTCAGGCTGATGAATGAGCCAAGTTCCAGCCCATGAAGGAAGCACTAGCTGAATGCTAAAATGGTGCTCATTGCTAGAATGCAGTGCCACACGTTTTATTCTAAGAGGCAAGCCATGGAATATTCACTTTTACACATTCTCAAATCAGTTTGTTTGAGTAAATGTGAGATATATACTGCATATTACTGAAGAACTTCTAAAGACCCTATAGGTGACTGGGAAGCTTTCTGAGTAAGTTTCTTATTTGAAAAATAAAATATGGTTAGCCTTTTTGAATGGGTCTTATTGCTTTATACTTTTGCTTTCTTTACTGTGGATTAGAATTCTTATAAAGGTTTGCAATAAAGAGTTAATTAATTTAGGAATTGGATGCAAAGGAAGAAAAGTATATTGATAAACCATTTGTTTACATGCCTCACCAGATACTTTTTTCTGTCCTATGAGATAACTTCATTTGCTTGACTGGTCATTATTGGTTAAAACCAATACAGGCATGCTATTTCCACTTGCTGTTTTAGAATAGTGGTATCTCACGCATCCAGCATAGTGTATAAAAGTCTTCACATATTCCAATATTCTGGGTGACTAAAACATACCTTTTTATCAGCAAAGCTAAGCCTTTGGATGGAAATCCTTCTGAAATGTGTCAAACATTACATTTTTTATTATTATTTTAAACAGAATACTAAGATAAGTATCTTTTCTCTCAATGACTCATTGTGTTCTTCCACATTATAGCAATGCTTTCATAGGTTTTTGAGATCCTTTATCCCTTTCCTAAGTCGTAGGTTGTAGTAGTAGTTCTTCTGTCTTCCTCATATCCTGTCAATGGCTATCTCCTAATCTTCTACAGTATTTTAAATACAATAGAATGAACTGCCGTTTCTTCTTTTCTTTGGAGTACATTGTGATATGCATTTGCTACTCACCAACAATTTCCGTCTATTTTAGTTCTGTGACCACATGAAGAAGGAATGTGTTACCACCAGTAAGATATCTACCAAAGTGGGCAATTTGGGTTATCCATTCTAAAAAAAAAAAAAAAAAAAAAAAAGAGAGAGAGAGAAATTTCAAAGATCCCACTCCATAACAGAAACTTCAGAGGTCCTAGGGTATGTACGAGCAATTTTCCTAATTTGAGAAACAAAGGTAAACATGAAATCAGTTTTATTTCCAGAAGCCTTCATAGCATACCTTCCTCCTAAGCTGAGACCATAGACTTAAACTTTATTCTAAAGTCCTTGTACAGTAATCTAAGAATTTAACAATATGATGATATATTATAGATGTTAATTTATGATATGAAACTTTTCATTTGCTGATCTCAAAACAAAATAAAAATAATTTCTGATTTGTGTATTTCTCTATTCCCCTATTCTGGGTATTCAAAGTTCTAAAGACATTAAATAATTTTATCTAGCAAAGTGGCTTCATGATTATCAGTATTATCACATGTCACACCTATGCAAAATCTATACTGTAGAGCAAGGGTCTACAATTTTTTTTTTCCTTAAAGGTCCAAATAGTAAATAATTTTGTCTTTGTGGAACCTGTGCTCTCTGTTGTAACTACTCAAGTCTGTTGTTGTGGCCATAGATAATAATTGTCTAAACTCTTGTTTATAGACTCTAAAATTTGAATTTGTATAATTTTATGTGATATGGAATATTCTGCTTCTTCTTTTTTTTTTTAACCTTTTTTTTTTCCTCTAATCACTGAGAATACTAACCTTTCTTAGTTCACAGATCATATAAAAATAGTCTATGAGTGGATTTGGCCTACAGGCCAGTTTGTCTACCACTGCTGTACAGTCCTGCTACAGAGGGTTTTAACAGCAGCAGAAATGGCATACAGACAACCAAGATTTGAGAGGTCTGCATGTCGTGAAGCGTTCCATATTTTTCAGAGAAGATTAGCATGGCCTCTGCACAAGGATGACACGCAAATTCGTGAGAGGTCTGCATGTAACATCAGGCTTCCTTTAAAAGGCTGAAGGTTTTGGTAATGATTATTTCTAAATATATTGATAATTTTTTAAAAGATTATTTATTTGAGAGAGAGAGAAAGAGAGATCGTGGGTGGCAGGGGTTGGGGGGGGGCAGACAGAAATAATATCAGCAGAGTCCCCTGCTGAGCGGGGAGCCCAGTGCAGGCCTTGATCATACTACCATGAGATCATGGCCTGAGCTGAAATCAAGAGTCAGACAGTCAATCAGTCACCCAGGCATGCCATAAATATATTGATAATTTTAAAATGGGAAATTCCAGGATATTTTACAGAGTTTGTTGCTTATTTGTTCTTTCATCTGAGTAGTTCTCAGACCATAGTTTTTCAAACTATACCGTGCATGGGAATAATACATAGGTATCCTGTTAAGAGGCAAACAGGCAAGTCTGTTGTGGGGTCCAAGAGGGTATTTTTAATAGGCTCACAGGTGATGCCAATGTTCTTGGTCCTCCAATCCCCCTTTGAGTATCTAGAACACAGACAACATTAAAGAAAGTCCAATTTGACCTAAGTGGTAATGAGTCTCTGTATGGGAGTTTAAAGGAATGAAAAGTATAGCACTTGAAAAATGAAAGCGAAAAGTATGGGGAAAAAATTTAATAACATTTAAATTACAGACATTTCTCATCTGAAGATGTTTTGACTTAGGACTTTTTGACTTACGATTTTGCAAAAGCAAGATGCATTTAGTAGAAACCATGCTTCGAATTTTGAATTTTGATCTTTTCCCTGACTAGTGGTATGCTTTGATAATTTCTCATGAGACTAGTCAGCAGCAGACAGCCACAGCTCCCTGCCAGCCATGCGATTGCAAGTGTAAACAACCAATATACCTATAACCATTCTGTATCTATACAACCGTTCTGTTTTTCACCTTCAATACTTCAGTACAGTATTAAATATATTTTGTGACATATTCAACACTTTATTACAAAATAGGCTTTGTGCTAGAGGACTTTGCCCAACTACAGTCTAATGTAAGTGTCCTGTGCACATTTAAGGTAAACTAGGTTAAGCAATAATGTTTGTTTAATAGGTTAGGTATATTAAATGCATTTTCAACTTAAATGATATTTTGATCTTTAATGGGTTTGTCAGGACATAACCCATTGTAGTCAAGAAAGATCTATATATGAATGGCTTCACCAAATTAAGAATTGTGCTGACAGCCCAGAATACTTAACTTGCTAAACACTAATTATCCTAGCTACCACCAAAAGCCTAGCTTTAATGCAGACCTCATTCATCCTAACTCTTCAAATATTTTTTCAGCTTTTTGGTAGATTACCTAATACTTACCAAAATAATGAGCAATTAAGTAAAAATTATAAAATTAAAAATTGTTATGTATTCTTTAGGCTTGCATGTTGCATTTACTGTGTGCACAAATCAATATGCAAGTATGCATGATGCTTAAAATGCATGTGGTCTGAGGATTGCTAATGTCAAGTTTCAATCCCATGCAAATGAAAGGGGCAGAATGCATAAACCTGTCAAAATGATGATTTTAATGGAAATGTCAAGATACTTCTGAAAGCCCATATAATAATCCCTTTTATGCAGCACAAGGAAGGAGCCTCTGATCCTAAAAGAACTAACCTGTCACCCTGCACGATACGTTTCATCCTATTACTATCCTCAGCTCCATTATCTAAATGACCAAGCACTCCTTCAATTCTAGGGCTAAATGATGTCATGACATGACTATCATCATATTTATACCTCATAAAATTAGAAAGGTTATTAAACATAATTTGACCTTTGGCATACTCTAATAGAATCCTGATTTTTGATGTTTTCTTTCTTTTCCTCCTTTTCCCCTCTATTCACTCACATCACTCATTCCAGTTCTTTTTTTCTTCTTTTCAAATAAATTGTTTCCCACTTACACTGATGCTATGTTTCATAACCAAATCTAGGATTTTATAAAATGCAGTTTTTATTCTAGTGCTTCCTAATTATTCTTCAAAGCTGCCACTCAGGAGAGAAGTTACTTCCATTCAAACCTAAATTCAATGCCAAGTACATATGCCCTTGAAAATTTTCTAAAGCATCGGGTGATGTGGGGTCCGAGATGTCTTGCTGTTTTGTGGTTACTATTGTCTTTAACTAGCTAGTAATACAGTCCAGAAGGCTATTAGCTATGTTTATCTGTGTTGGTTCACTCTGATTAAAACATATTCAAAGAACAGGTGCTTCATGATGGGCTAAGGTCATGCATTTGGTATGTTGGACGATTGAAAAGGAAAGAGTGTTTGTTGGAAACTTTACAGACTCTTATTCTGTATAACAACGTTCCCTCTGGCATTTAAGATTCTTTTAAATAGATTTAACAGAAATAGTTGCATTTTATAAATGCTTCAAAATAAGGGCAATGAACTGTGTGTGTGTGTGTTTGTGTGTGTGTGTGTGTGCGTTCTTTCTTTGGAGATCATTGCTAATTTATCTTGTCCTCAGTGTATGTTTTCTGTTCCAAAGCCTTCTGAACATAGAATCTTATCTTTCAGTCTCCTCTGGTTGTTGGTTAATATTTAGCATTCTCTCTGCTTCCTTATCTTAATAAGGAAGCCAGTGGCTTCCACATGGAGATACATTGTCACAATTAATTTTCCTTTTAAGAAAGTAGTCTCTTACACTCAACTCACAGCTTCCTATTCTCAATTTGATTATGGCATTTATTTACACTCAGTAGCTATTTATTAATAATATGCTACATGGAAAAAAAACCAACAACAACAACAAAAAACAAAACAACAACAACAGTCCCTGCTTTCAAGGAATTTTTAGTCTAGTAGGTCTATGGACAAGAGAATGGATAATAAAATATGAGTGATATTGCAGCTTCTAAATCCATGAATCAATCAATATATATTTATTAAATGAAAACTAGTGACAATCATCAAGCCTTTATTAGACATAGATGTGGATGTGGATATAAATACAGACACAAATAGAATTATTGGCTCCAAAGAGATTGAAAACTGGTAGGAGAAAAAATAATAATATAAAGAGAAAAACTTATTATTAGATATTATATGATAACTGTCATATATTCTTATTAGAGGCAGAAAGTCCATAGGAAATTAATCTATCTCTAGTAAGAATTCTATTCATACCTGGTGTTCAATATTGGTAATAACATTTTATTCTTTGTTCCATATTTGCTTGATCACATTTTATGCATTTTATTTTATGAATTGACTACAACGATTACTCTATTTCTTTGGTCTTTCTTTATGTCCTCTCTTTAATTTGCCTCTATTTTTTGTGTAGAGTGATTCAGTTGGTTTGATCATACTACCATTAAAAATACCTTAGACTTCATGGTTTAAAAACTAGAAACTTATTTTCTCTCAGTTTTGGAGGCTACAGCCCTGGGTCAAGGTGCCAGCTGATTCAGTTCCTGGTGAGGAACTGTCATTTCACAGCTTTGTAGTTATAATCAAATAAAAATGGTCTTATCTAGACTAAGAAAATGGCTATTGTTAACAAAAGAACTAGAAACACACTTCATATCAAGATGGTACTATTTATTTCTCTGTGTTTGATCATAGTCTCTATCTGGACTTTAGCTATAAGAGACATACACAAGCATACACAGACACACACACAGACATACTCCTTGCCAAAGGACTGATTTCTTATTGCCTTTTAAAAATATATCTAATCTTAATATGCTGAGAAAACAAGAGCCACAAAAACAACAAGGAATGAGAGCATAAGTACACTGCTTTTTCTATGAAAAAGTATGATTGTTTTAAGTTACCCAATTAGACTTTCTGCCTCCTCTCTGCTCTATAATTTAGCCACTGTACTTCTTCCAACTTAGTTGTCCTATTGCACTGTTTTTTTTTTTTTTTACTTTTTAAAATTATTTTAAAATACACATATTTACCATCTTCACCATTTTTGAGTGCTCAGTTCTATGGTATTAAACACATTTACATTGTTGGATACCCATCACCATCATCCATTCCCATGACTTTTTTCATCTTATAAAACTGAAAACCGGTACCTAAATTTTTGTTACATAGTAACTCCATATCCTCCCATACTCTAGCTTCTGGCAACCACCATTATACTTTTTGTCACTATAATTTTGTCTATCCTAAGTACCTCCTATAAGTGGTGGCATACAATGTTTGTCTTTTGTGACTCGCTCATTTCACTTAGTTTAATGTTCTCAAGATTCATCCATATTATAGTATATTACACAATTTCTTTCCTTTTTAAGACTGAATAATATTTTGTTTGTGTGTATACCGCATTTTGCTTATCCATTCATCCATTGTTGGAAACCTGGGTTATTCCCACATTTTATCCATTGTGAAAAATACTGCTTGAACCTGGGTATAATATCTCTTCAAGATGTTGCTTTCAATTCTTTTGGATATATATTCAGAAACGGAATCGCTCGGGGCACCTGGGTGGCTTAATCAATTAAGCATCTAACTCTTGATCTCAGCTCAGGTCTTTATCTCAGGGTTGTGAGTTCAAACCTTGCATTGAGCTCCACACTGGGCAAGCAGCCTACTTAAGAAAAAAAAAAAAAAAAAAAAAAGGAATTGCTGGATCCCATGGAAATTCTGTTCAACCTCAGCCATAGCAACTTCTTGCTAGACACTTCTTCAAGGGAAGAAAAAGCAAAAATAAACTATTGGGGCTTCATCAAGATAAAGTCTTCTGCAGAGCAAAGGAAACAGTCAAGAAAACTAAAAAGCAACCTATGGAATAGGAGAAGATATTTGCAAATGACATCCCAGATAAAGGGCTAGTATCCAAGATCTATAAAGGTCTTATCAAACTCAGCACCCAAAAAACCAAATAATCCAGTCAAGAAATGGGCAGAAGACAGGAACAGACATTTCTCTGAAGAAAACATACAAATGGCCATCAGACACATGAAAAAATGCTTCATATCACTTGGCATCAGGAAATACAAATCAAACCCACAATGAGATGCTACCTCACACCAGTCAGGATGGCTAAATTTAACAAGAAAAGAAACAACAAATGTTGATGAGGACACAGAGAAAGAGGAACCCTCTTATATTGTTGGTGGGAATGCAAACTGATACAGCCACTCTATAAAACAGTATGGTATGGAGGTTCCTCAAGAAGTTAAAAATAGAGCTACTCTACAACCCCGCTATTGCACTATTGGGTATTTACCCCAAAGATACAAATGTAGTATTTGAAGGGGCCCCTGGATCCCAGTGTTCACAACTGCAATGTTCACAGTAGCCAAACTGTAGAAAGAGCTGAGATATCCATCAACTGATGAATGGATAAAGTAGATGTGATGTATAATATATATAATATATAATATATATATTACTTAACCATCAGAAAGGATGAATACTTACCATTTACACCAGCATGGATGGAACTGAAGGGTATTATGCTAAGTGAGATAAGTCAGTCAGAGAAAGACAATTATCATATGGTTTAATTCATATGTGGAATATAAGAAACAGTGCAGAGGATCATAAGGGAAGGGAGGGAAAACTGAATGGGAAGTCATCAGAGAGGGAGAAAAACCATGAGGGACTCTTGTCTCTAGGCAACAAACTGAGGGTTTCTGAGGGGAAGGTTGGTAGGGGGATGAGGTAATTGGGTGGTAGGCGTTAAAAAGGGCATGTGATGTGATTAATACTGGGTGTTATATGCAACTGATAAATTATTGAGCACTACATTGAAACTAATGATGTATTGCATGTATTATATGAATCTAAATAAAAAATAATAAAATAAAATTTAAAAAATGAAAATACTGGATCACATGGAAATTCTAGTTTTCATTTTCTTAGGGACTTCCCTACTTTTTTCTGTACGGGTTGTACCATTTGATATTGCCACCGACAGTGCACAAAGATTCTGTTTTCTCTACTTCCTCACCAATACTTGTTGCTTTCTGGTTTTTTGTTTTTGCTTTTTTTTTTCATAGTAGCCATCCTAATAGTTGTGAGATGGTTATAGAACTAATTTTTATCACATTACTCTATTGCTCAAAAACCTCCCATGGCTCCCCATTACCTTGAAATAAACTACAAATGCAAGGCCTGTGTATACTGTCAACAGCAAAGCTTTTAGAGTTATATCCTGTTAATGATATATATAAAGCCCCCTGCAGACTTACTGGTTTCCCCACTATCTCCTAACGTTTTTATACATATTTCCTTTTATATGCGTGTTATAATTTGCAAGATTTATTCCAAGTGATATACATTTCCTTTCACCTAACCCAGTTTTTCTCTAGGAAGCAATATTGGCCTTTAGAGTAATTTTTCCTTTTGCAGAATTTTCCTGCATCTCAACAAAATGTTAAAAAATCTTTTGTCCATGTTCATTAAGTACCAGTAGAACTCTTATACTGTAGTAACAACCAAAATGCCTTCCCAAATTCCAAACACTGTTAGGACTGTTCTGTTCATAAGTAGTAGAAAATATTAATCAATCTGGCTTATGTAAAAAAGTGAGTGAATTGGTCAATGGAATTGAAAGATTTGGGGGAAGTTTATAACTTCAGGTATATAGGACTTACTAGCATCTACAAGATTTGTTCTCACTCTGTGTAACTGTTCTATAGTCCAGTATACTTACAGATGGGCCTTCCTCTGTGTTGGCTTCTAGTGCTATCAGACCCATGTCCCCATAAGCTATGATTCAAGTGGAGAAGAGATTGTTCCTTTTCCAGTCACTCAAGCAAAAATTCTACTTATATTTGAAATTGTCTTGGCTGGGGTCATGATCATTTATTAAGGCATGACTATGGACAGAGAAACATAACATTTTTTTGCATGCTCCTCAAACCTAGGTAGGATTTGGAAAGGGGTAGTTCACCAAACAATATAAGGTACTCTTACAAGGAGACAGCATAATGGATGCAAGATAGCAAAAATAGCAAAATGAAGTTACCTATAAAAAATATTTGTTGATTAATTTTATGCAAGGTGTTTTAATTCTGAGCTGTTCCTCTTAATCTATAAAATGTAAATAATGGCAAGTTTCTTGCAGGTAGATAGCATGAGATACAAAATGGAAAGTATGTAACATAAGACTTGGAACATCTCTGCTTAAAATATGCCTCATTCCCTTTCCATTCCCTTCAAAGATGAATCAGAGATGGTTTTTAAAATAGCCATTGGTAGGCATGAGTACCACCTATCCAGGTTGGAGAACGTGACCTGTTAGACTAGAACTCCACCAGTAAACTACACCAACATACACAGCTGCTTATCAGACTTGGTCCTAGTAAAATTCTTCAGGATTACTTCTATCTGCATTCACCTCTCTTTTTCCTTCTAAAACCTGGTGGAACTTCTAAGTGATTTCTGCACAAAATCGTATATGACCAAAGACTTATTATCCCTACCCCTCTGCATTTCATAATTTTTACTATTTTACATACATAATACTTGCATTTAGTCTATAAGATCTGCTTTCAGGGGTGCCTAGTGGCTCAGTCAGTTAAGCGACTGCCTTCAGCTTAGGTCATGATCCCACATCATGATCCCAGGGTCATAAGCAGGCTCCTTGCTCAGCAGGGAGCTTGCTTCTCCCTCTTCCTCTGCAGTTCCCCTCACCGCTCCCCCGCCGCCCTTGCTTTAGCTCTCTTGCTCTCTCTATCTCAAAAAAATAAATAATTTTTTAAAAGATTTTATGTATGTATTTATTTGTCAGAGAGAGAGAGAGAAAGCACAAGCAGGCAGAGGCAGAGAGAGAAGCAGGCTCCCTGCTGAGCAAGGAGCCCCACATAGGATTCGATCCCAGGATCCTGGGATCATGACTCAAGCTGAAGGCAGTGGCTTAACCGACTGAGCCACCAGGCGTCCCAATAAATAAAATTTTTACAAAGGAAAAAAAAATAAAAACAATAAAAAAAACAAAAAAACACCACTGTTTTTAATAATTTAATTTCTTGTTTTGCATAATAAAAGACAAATGCCAGTAGGAGCTATAGGAACATTGAGTTCATATAATTCCTCCCTAAACAGTGTCAGACACAGAAGACAGCCTGCACTCATTATACCTTGTAAGCCAGAAAGGCATTGAGGGGCCCTGGATGAAAGTGGTTGGGTGTGGGCAGCTGCACATACTAATCGTATCCACTCCTCAAGGTTACAATTGTCTCGGCGCACACAGATGGAAAACCATCCATGCTAGATAAAGATTGCAGTTTTTAGAGTCAAATTTCCAGCTTTGCAATAATGAGCTGTGTAATTTTAGATAATTTTCTTCACCTTATTAATCCTCAGTTTCTTCATCTATAAAATAGAAATTAAAATTCTAAGTTTTTAGGGAAATACGAGAATCAAAAATCAACCAAAATTCCTGACAAGTAGCCATTCAGAAAATGAATCTTCGTATTTCATGAGGATGATGGTTCTTATGAAATCTTTGCCTCCTTTATTGGTTATTTAACTATCAGCCAGATGTTATTCTTGCCACTTCAGTTTATGGAGAAATATTTTGTGTCCATAAGTTCCTATTCTCTGTTTTACCTACCATAGTACTTTATAAACATTAAGATTTGAGTAAATGAATGCATGAATGAATAAGTTTGTTAAGCAGACCCTTGAAAACGAAAATGGAAATGATTTGAGGAACCTTACATGGGACAGATAAAGCTGTGGAAAAAATTTTTATAAGCAAGCATAGTTTCTTTTACCTATGGAAAAAAAAATCAGGTTTTTGTCAGAATTTTTAAAAAAGTTATATTTCATATTCAAACATTGTGTTAACTTTAGATAAAACAGATTTTTATTAAAGCCTATTTTATGCTAAATCTTCATAATAGACTCTGATATTTCAGAGAGGAGTTTGAAATAGGAGCCAGAAATGAGGGTTTAAGCCTGCCATTTCAATTCAGCATTTTCAACTTTAAAACAAGGTGGTTGGACTAGGTAGTTTTTCTGATTCCCTTATTCATAGATTCTATGATCCTTGCCAAGATATTGAAAATATTTTTCAATGCATTTCCAAGTGGACATGCTCAGTGGAAAGCAGAATATTCTCTAAATATATCAGGATCAGAGTAACTTTTTATGATCCAAACCAAGGCAGGCAAGGGATGCTATTCTTTGGAGTTCACATTCTTTTAGAATAAAAGTAAGCAAAAAGCCATAATATTATATAAAGAATATAAGTCAGGGCAATGTGATAAAGCGTGAGTGATGAGGGACAAATTATTTGAATGGATCAGAAAAGTCTTTCTGAGGATAAGTCTGAGCGTGTCTGGAAGGAGGAAAAGAAACGTTGCATGCCTAGCCATTCAAAGATTAATGGTGGAAAGAAACCTTGCAAAAAAAGAACCTACAAATGTCAAGTCCTAGAGGCTGGCTGGGCTTAGCATGACCCAGAGAAGGAGAAGACCATTTGGATTTATAGTAAGGTAAAGGATAGAGGTGGGAAAAAAACAAAAAAACAAAAAACTTGGATGAGTTAGATTGTGGCTAGATCATAGAGGATTTCATAGATATTAGAGCTATTAAGAGTTTAGATTTTAGATTTTATTCTAAGTGCTTTGGGAAGTGATGGTACCAGATTTATATTAGTAAGCCTTGCTTTGTGAAAAATTCACATTTCTTAAAGCTAGTTTTTTTTTTCTTTTGTAATGGCGAGGTCCTGAATCAAATAAAAAGAAACTGTTGTAAAAGAATGATTTAGTATTAAAAATACCTTCCAAGTATCTGCAGCTATTTTATTCACAAGCTCTAATCAATACTCAAGAACAGGTTATACCGTCATTTAAATGAGTCAGTTCCTGGCTGGCATAGGCATTGCCAGCATGTTCATGCGTTCCAGTTGTTTTTTAAACTGCATTTTACACTAGGGGAAATTGCACACAGTAAATGTCAAGGATTCACTAGGGGCATTACAGTTTCCGAGGCATGAAGCTAATACATATTTGTCTCATTACTGTCAGCCGATCAACTTTATTCCGTGGATGGCAAGAGCTCGGAGCTCATAGGAGATGTAGTTACAAACGACCTTTGGGAGGTCATAGGGACCACTTCTAAAATTCACAATAGTGTCATGTCATTAATAAGAAACCAGGGAAATGGTGTTCACAGACTTTTTGATACTTGACTTCCTCATAGAAACAGGTGTGTGTTGGGGGGGGGGGGGGGGGTCGCATTTTTTAGCTCTGATTCATCAAACCTTAAATTGAAGACAACATAGAGTGTTTGAGTGGGCAGCTTAACCCACTCCTGTGGTTTCCATATTGCCCAGCAATTTTCCTGAGGTAAACATGTTTTGCAGGATCATCAGGCTGTTAATAGTCTTTTGCTTGAATCGTTCCAAAAGACAGAGGGAAAAGAAAATCCTGATTTCTTGGTGAGGGCAATTATGCGTTTATGGGAATCAGATTTTTTATTGTCCAATCTACATGCGTTTATTCTTTATATTTTTATCAGATTTCCTGATTTTTGGAAGAGATCAAGTTATGTTATGTTTGGAAGAGATCAAGTTATGTTCTTAATGTATTTTCATTTTATTTAAAACTACAATTTTCAAAATCTTTTCCCCTCCCCAAGGTATTTAGTGGTGAAAAGCCTCTATAGGTAACTTTTTAAAAATTGTGCTAAAACATATTCATAATCATAGGGTATAATATATCACAAACCTTCGATAAATAATCACTACTAAGGAAAATAAATAATGTTAGGGATATCTTCAGTTACTTCTGGTTAGTTCTATTCTATCTAAAGACAGTCCTAAGAGACTCTCTCTATTCTATGCCTTCCTCTTTGGCCATGGCTCTACCACCTATGCAGGGGAGATTCTAGGCAGGGGTATTTGTGGCATTTGCCAGTGTTCATGGTATAAATACTCTACCATGACAGACCACAAGAGTCTTGCAAGACTCCTGAAAATTGTACCATTGTAATATGAGCAGAAGAGATAAATTTGACAGGGTTACTGCTCAAGAAAATCTTGTGGCAAAAGGCAGGCAACTGCAGGGAAGAATGCTCCCACAGGATACACAGAGAGAAGGAAAACTAGTATGACCCTGAGCACAGGCAGAATGGCAGTGGTCCCTTGATGGCTAAAGAACTCACTCTGGGCATTGGGTAGGTTTCTTCGTAGCTTCCTGTTTGTGACTCTGAAGAGTTCCCTTTGAGGCAGGAGCTGGGCAGTCTCTCAAAGCCAGCTCCACTCTTGTCTTTCTAAGGGTAAGTGGGTACATTGGCCTCCCATCTCGTGCCCCTTCTGTCTTCCTCTATCATGACCATTTAGCATCTTGTCAGTTATGGTTCATAGTTAAGTTTTTGCCTTGTTCTTTCAGAATAAGACCTTGACTACCCTTATCCAGCCTCCTAAAAAATAAGTTATTGCACATTAAAGTATTCAGTCTTTCACAAGTGTTCTCCCTGATACGGACGTAAAGGACTTACTTTTAGAAGCCAAAACCTTATTATTGACCCATCTTTGTCTTTGATTTCCTCTTATGTCAATCTCATTCTTCCCTGAGGCAAAAGATGATTATGACTACATAGGGAAAATGTCCATATAAAGGAAAGAAGGGAAATCGAAGGTCACATCATTTGGTATTCCAAAATAATATCTTGCTACAAGTGAAAAGCTGGTCATTGAAATCTTTCATATATTTTAAATATAATATTTTGGCACACTGCCAGAGAAAAATGAACTTAAATCTTACATAACTAGATATCGAAATAAGAATGCCACTCAGTGAAGAGCTCCCTTACCTCAACTGGAACTTAGTTTACTATTGATAGAAAAAGGAGATCTCCTAATGCTATCAGTCATGGTTCCAGGACTCACACCACCATCTCTAATCAATGTCAACACTACTTCTGAGCCAGGACTCAACCTCAGACTCTTTGTCAACACATTAGCCACTATAATACTTCTTGAATTTGGCACTGGATATGAAAATATTTGGCAAATCTAAATTAACATATGTAAATATAATTTTCTTATAGCAAGAAATTTGTCCTCTCTTATTGTTCTTAAGACAGCATTTCATTTTCTGTGCCTTTTTGTGATCCACATCAAAAATCTACAGTAGTAAAAGAAAATGTATATATTCAGATACCTAAGTCTGGATTTCCAAATGGAAGGAATAAACATCCAGTGATCTTGATAGATATTCACAATAAAGACAAATAATGGATTTTTTTTAATGTAACTTTATTTTTTCTCAGAACTCTAGTATTCAGAATTATTACCATGTGTTCTTTTTGGGTAGTTTGAAATCTTATGGGAGAGATCCCTATCTATGAATCAATAAATTTAATGCTTGCTAATTGTCAGTTTTAGCCTGAGAACCAGTGATTGGTGTTAGGATTATAGTATTTAATGGTTTTCAGATAACTGTTGGTTAAATCCATTATTCTTCAAAAAGTTGTAGCTACTTGAGAACCTAACTTTATATCCACTGCTTTGGCCATATGTATAAGAAGTTAAAAATATGAAAGCCAATAAAAGCATTGAAAGGTGGTGTATGTATGATTCAATGTGCTTTCACCACTCTGAAATAGAGCCCCCATTTTAATGTTTTTCTCAAATCAGTTTGATGTTTATTCCTGTGACTCGTCATTAAGTTATATACAGCCCAAGAAAAGCCATATTCCTGTAATGTAAAAGTGGCAAAAACAATGATGTTCAATACCTATGATGTCCAACCAGATAACAAACTGTAGTGTGCATAAGTTAAGGAAAAAACCTCAGAGGTGTGCCTGCATCATGACTAGAATGTGACTTAAAAAAAGTTTCAGCTGAATAACATTATTTAGATTTTTTTTTTTTTTTTTTTTAAACTGGGTCTGTAGTGAAAGGGAGACAGGTAACGGTATGGGAAGATAATTCAGGATGGCTCTTTTAATTTAGCAGAGAGAGCTCTGCTTTCTGCTCCATGGATTCATTCTAGGACCCAAAATGACAGCAATTTTGCCATTTTCAAATGATGACTTCTCAGAGAACTCTAGTATAATTTTGTCATACAGTCAGCAGGAAGTGTGAGAGTTTAGGGAGGAGCGCTCAGGAGAGGTTTCAGGGGCCAGTCCATTAACCAATATACATCATATTGACTCACATTTCATTGGAGAGAACTTAGTCATACAACCACACCTAAGTACAAGGAAGGCTGGGAAATATGGTATAACTCAAGCCTTATTTCCAGCTAATTAGAAAGAAAGAAAAGACAGATCACGGTTAGGAGTAGCTCTACCATTGGGTAGTAGAGACCAGATGGGAAATGAGGTACAATCTGCTTAGTTTTGTTAACCTAGTGTTTTCCAAACTTCATTTGCTATGGAATCTCCTTTTAGAAGACACGTATTAAAACATTTTTTTTTAAAGAAATGCTAACCTGGAGGAATGATTTTCTTCTATATCATTGATTATCATTCCCTTAACACAGTTGCAATTTCTGTTAAAATTTATGTGATGAAGCAAAACTCTGGGCATTTCAGTGTTAAAATCCCTGCATTTGTATATTCTTATCAATGAATGTCACTTTCACCCCTGCAGTTTGGACACGTTTGGCATTAAATTGTTGGAGGGCTTCACCTGAGTTAGGAAACACTCACTTATTTTCATCCAGAGACTTCATATAACACAGATAGATACTTTTTCTTACTATCCACCAAAAATAACAGCACTGAAAAAAATGACAGAACACGTTTTATGAAGGCATAATATAACCTACTGCTGGGAACATGTCACTCGAGGCAAAAGCATTTAGATCTGCCGGCTGGATGCTCTTCTGATGTTTCTCCTTAAATAACTTCATTATTCAATGAGAAGTGTTTTAATTATTTAAGTGACGTAAAAGATGAGGTTGTAGTATTTATATCTAGAGTGTGTTTACTTATTTTAAGTCTTTTCTGTCTATTTATATTAGAGTTGTAAGCACTTAACAAACCCTATCTCCACATTTAGAGAAACAAAAGGTTTCTATGTCCTGAAAGTTTCTGTTTTTTCCCAAAAGGATCCCTGTGATTCCTCTTTTGCTGTCAAATATGGTCGTGGCCTTATTAAAAGAACTCTGTCCCTCATCTTTGCAAAAACATTTACTTTTGTTACTGTTGCTTGTTCATGGTGCACTGATATTTACTGATAATGGATTTTACCCCACCAGTGTAACGTACTGTCATTAGGGATTGCTCTCATCATGACAATAGATGTAACAGTAATTAATCAACACCATTCTCATTACCTTTATTTAGTGTGCATCATGTATTAGGCACTGGAGAGTTTTATGCACAAAATTTCACAGCAAACCTAATATAGGAATTGTAATCTCTGTGTCATAGATGGAGAAACTGAGGAAATGTTGAATTTAATATTCAAGCAGTATTAAAACAACAGTAGCAACAGTAGAAACACAGTTGAAATGTTTTTGAACGTTCAAGTCAGGATTTCTAACAGAAGTCTGATTGACTTCTAGTTATGTGCTTCCTTTTTGCATTATCCTGTGTTCTTTCTAATGCAGAGTTGATAGATTTGAAGACACATCTATCCCCTTCTTTCTGTACACCAACTATCTTTATATAGAGGTTTCAGTTCTTAAAACTGTAAATTGATCTTAGACTGTGAAGTAGTGAAGCCTTGAATTCAAATGAGCGATTTGTATATGACATGGGAAACATGACAGAGAAGAAGAAAAGAATGAGAATGTTATTATTACCTCAGTGGCAGATCTGAAAGAGATCAGTATTGTCTTGAGCATTCACAACCACAGAGAGTGCTCAGCAAGGACAGAACACTTAGGGACAGTGATTAGTAGGTCATTCAGGCTGCATGCCAGGGGCTCCATGTACTTTGCATTCCCTGGAGTAGGAGGGAGCAAAACTCTTCAAAGGAAATGCAGACATCCTGTTTACAAGTCATTGGTGGCCCAAAAGGTGTGGCCAGGAATTGTGTCAGGAAAAGCAGAAATAAAGAAAAGAGTAAAAGAGCATAAAGAAAGGTTAACAGAAAGAGAGAGCACAAGGCTCAATCAAAAACATTAAAATCTGTATGTACTGACCAACAAATACGTAGGTAATTAGTTGAGAAAGGAAAAATAGAATGGAAAAGGGGAGAGAAGGAATGCTAGGAAAGGCTAGGATGAAATGCACTTCGATGCTTCCCCTGTCCTTTATTATACACATAAAAATTAGCTAACTTCCGATCGTACAGTGACCAGTTGTCATTCTTACACTGCAAGCAGCAAACAGTGGGTAATGGTTAAGGTAAGAAACAAATAATAAAGGAAGTGATGAGGGAAGGCTAGAGGGGTATCCCGGTATTTCAGCACACAGAAGGAACAGCTCAGGACCTGTAGTCCATTATGCATCTGGAGCAGAAAGGGCTCTTGGACTCTGGCAAGTGAAGAGTAATGAGCCTCCTCAAGCTGCTGACATTGGGATAAATTTGCTTCAGCCATTTTCTGTCCTGAGCTATTCAATTAAAGATGCAAATACCCTTGAGTGTTTCCTAGGTCCAGCTCCTCCCAGGTCACAAGTTCATTACTTGGTAGGGAATGGGAAGGGAAGGCAATGCGCAGGAACGGCCGTTTCCACAAAGCCAAACAAAGTAGGGAGGGGTGGCTTCTTAAAGGGAAATCCTGGCGGTGGTAGGAGAAAAAGAGTAAAGAGATGCCAGGCGGGCACTGCCAACTGAGGTCTACCATACCCCACAGCCGTGCCACGTCCAAAGATCTCAATCTTCCAACAATTCCTGTGAGGGGGATATCAGAAAGAAATTACACTGGACACTTGTAGAAAATGGCAAGAAAGATTTTATTCAAGACTACTACAGCAGGAGAACGAGGTTGGAGTCCACGCCACTGAAACAAAAAGCAGAAGTCTTTTTTAACCACTGAGGTCAGCTAATGACAAAGTGCTGGAGGTGGTTATGCAGTGTGATTAGGCCATCTGTGTTTGTTAATTGGTGCTCATTAAAGTTGGGTTCCTACCCTTCCACAGAGACTGGAAGGTAGGGGCTCTATCTTAGTCAGTTGCATTTCAAAAGAAAAGATCCCACCAAGTCCTGAGAAAGACATTGCTGCATAAAACTTGCCGAGATTGGGAGAAGATTTACATCTAAAAAGGGCAGGGAAGCATTTAAACTTGAATGTTATTTCAAGGAACCGCTCTACAGAAAGGGAGGTCAGGGACTTAGAGTCAGAAATAAACTTGTCTAACGTTTAATCAAGCTGAGGGAAATGCTCAAGTGTTCGTGGTCAGTAATCCCTCACTCTGTTGATTAAAACCTATCTCTGCTGCTTCCAAGTCCTGCTCCTCACTTCTCCAATGGTCTTATTGCCCCGTGTGTGGCTGCAACTCACTCTGGTCCTCTCCTCTCAAAACTCCCCAGAGCAGCAGTGATGTGCGAGGCGGGTGGACATGCCTCTCCTGGAAGACCTGCAGGTAAAGGCAGGGAACTGCAGCCGACTGGAGGGGAGGGAGTAGCTGAAAATTGACTGTCAGAAAGCAGTACTTTTGAAGTTACACGCTCGTTATACTTTCCGAGGAACTTCTCAGGGGTTCTCCTAGTTCTCCTAGGTCAGACCCTAGTCTACTGTCACATTGTTCAGCACCCACCTGTCCCCCCATCCTTCATTCTCTGGCTTCTCTGAATCCCAAGGCTTCTCTTTCTCTAAAGGTCTCCCCCTCCTGCGTCCAGGGAAAAGTAGAAAATTCCCACTGCATTAGTATGCAAAACTAATTGCCCTTTCTTAGTTTCTACCTCTCCAAGCTTGGCTAAGCCTCAGGACTTACCTATGCGTATTTAAATAAGAAGTTTCCTAAGCAAAAGGACTTTGGGGCCTGGTTTCCACATGGAAAGACGAGCAAACTTCTTTCCTGGTTATGTTTCTTTTTCATGCCTCAAATCAAATTATTCTGCTGGATTCAAAATCAGAGTACCAGGGCTTTCATCTGAGGATATAAAAGACGAAAGGGGAAGAAAAAGGCAATAGAAATTTTAGGTTTTCCCTTTGCAAAAAAAAAAAAAAAAAAAAAAAAAAAAAAAAAGTGGAGGGCTTATTTATTTATAATTTGAAAGAAAGAAGGAGAAAGAGAAAGAGGGGTAGAGCAAGAAATTCTTCAAACCAAAATGATTACAATGGACATAAAGCCACTGGAACTGTGCGATTTATAAAATATTAATTCATTTATTTACCTACATATCTGAAATTTTTGTTTTGTTTTCATAACTAAAAAGAATAGGATACAAAGCAAAGATGGAAATGAGGTGCTTAAAACATGATACACTGTCATTGATAGACAGATATAAATAGAGAATTAATACTTTGCTAGCATCTAGATCATAAAATGCCTGGGTATTAAACAGCATGGGAAGATTATTGACTAGCCAAGTGACTGAATAACGACCTAAACAGCATACTATGGGGAATGCAGAAGAACTGTTTTGTATTACAAAGTGAAAAGATTTAGACCAGAAAACAAAACAAAACAAAAGGTGTACACCACAGCAAATATTCCTAACAAAGAACATAGCTAAGATATGAATATAGAAGACCTTACTGGGGGCGCCTGGGTGGCTCAGTGGGTTAAGCCTCTGCCTTCGGCTCAGGTCATGATCTCAGGGTCCTGGGATGGAGACCCGCATCAGGCTCTCCGCTAGTGGGAAGCCTGCTTCAGAGAGCCTCTATCTCTCTGCCTGCTTCTCTGCCTACTTGTAATCTCTGTCAAATAAATAAATAAAATCTTTAAAAAAAAAAAAAAAAGACCTTACTGGTTACGGTATTACTGACACTAGAAGCACAAAATGTTGCTCATGAGCCGTATTTGGTCTGTAGGAATATTTAATTTGCTATGCAATTAATAAAAACTGTTAATTTACACTTTTGGTTCAAGAGTACAGCCTTTGTAAAATTAAGATCCACTGTTTTTTCTTTTAATTGGGAAATACAGCCTATAGTAACAACTGGCTAAATACCATTACTCCCCACGTAGACAAGGCAGGTGGCAGAGCTGTAATGTGGCATCAGTGCCTCTGAGTGAGGCAGATGTTCAAAGGACAATCTTTTCCTCTCTCTCTCTCTCTTTCCTCTAGGGAGGTATGTCCTGTGTTTTCTTGGAGACTCAGCCACTGGAGAACTCTATGTGCCCTGGCTCGGGCTTTTTCCTCCATTTGGCTTCTTACAACTTTCCCTAAGCCACTGGCTTTTAGTGGTCTAATTCTGTTGGGGTCAATTGGCAGGTGATTTTTCATGGGCAGCATTCTTTCAAGTTTCTAAAGTTGGCTTCCTTCCTCAGAGTCCATGTCTGGCCTTTCCTGTACTATCAGCAGAAGGGCATTTGCTTCGCCCCTTCTCCTGGTACCTATTCTTGCTGGCCTTTGGGTGTCTATAGATAACCCTAAGCAAAAGAAAAGGTTATATTTTCTCCTCATTGGAAGAAACTGGACTCTTTCCTGGTGAATATGCCCCTCCTGTGAGTATTTTTCACAGCACAAATATAGTTACTTGATCAAAGTACCTGTATTTGGTCTCACCTTAACTCTCTAGCTCTTGGCCCCAATCAGCTGGTCTCTTGTTCTTCTGGCAGTTGCTTCAGAGTCCTCTGACTCCAGAAGACACAAAGAGTCAGAGGAATTATGACTATTTCCCCTGTGTATTTGAGCCACAAGAGTCTGGCACAAGCTTCCTAATGAAAGAACAAAGACCTGAGTGCAATTCATTTAAGAATACAGGAGGCAAAGAAAAGTCTTGTTTGCAGAAATGATGATCTGTGCCTGGTTAACCACCTAAGCCACTTGTGCTGCTACATAATAATGCACCACTTCTCTGTTGAGAAAAAAGCTGAGTTGAGCTGGTAGAGAAAAATGTGCCATAGCAAATTTACCATGAATAAAACAAATTTACAAGTTTCTCCTGGGTGTCTGATTATCTAAAAATCTGCCAGGAAATTGAATTGCCTGTCAGCTGCCTAAATTATTTTACTCACTACTATTGAAATTCTTGGTGGGGTAGGTGTTTTAAAGGAAAAAAATAGGAAATGAGTTGGAAATGATTGATCAAACTTGAAAATAACTGTATATAGAGATGTTTCTTTCATGTAACAAGGATACCTTCCATTGCGTTCTTCTGTCATCCATCCAAAGAAGAGAATCAAAGACAGAAGACCCATATTAAATGGTACAACTATTTTACCTGAGGTTTATTGATTTTTTATGTGATACTGAGAATTAAGTATTATAATCAATCTAGGATCTGACTATATTACTCATCTATTCCAAAATTAAAAGTGGAATTAATCCATCAATGAAATATGAATTAATGAAAAGAGGTGTAGCATAGAGGGTGTAATAGCTCTAAAGCACACTATATTTGGGTTATATTGTTCAAAATCCACAAACAAGCTTTTTTTCTTCTTCTACTTCTCCTTCTTCTTTAAATGGTTTCATTACCTTCTTTCATTACCTGACTCTCTCTTGAGGGCACTATGTCCCTTCATGGTTGCATTTTTTTTCATATGTCTTGTCCCATGCATGAGACAGATGTCCCTCATGTTTTTCAATACAGCTTTCAGACCAATACTGCTTTCTCACATCACCCTAAAAATTCCAATTTTGAAACTCAGGTAATCAGATTGCATCATCAGCATTTCTTATTAGTGCTGTCAATGACCAAACCCTAGGTCAGTTCCTCCTGTTTTTAGGTGACTTTACCCCATGGTTCAGTGTCACTCTCTCCAGCACTATGCCTATTTTAACTTCTGGTGATAGATGCTTCTTCTAGCACCTTAGGTCCTTATTTTTTAAAACAATCTTCTTCCAAGGTTTGTATCTTCATCTGACTTCAGTTACTCAATCTCAAATTCAGACCTTGTGACTATGTCCTTGTCATACAATAACTGCTACCTTTTGATAATAACAATTATGTGCACTGGGTTTTTCAACTTCCACCTTCAATCTCCCTCTAGCGCTCAGCTCTCTTTAATAATACTAGGACCCCCCAATCAATGGATTCTGTCAACTTCTGACTGTTCCTCATCATTTAATGTCATTACCCATCTCCCTTCTCCACATGTAAATGTTATGGTCAATTGTTATAATCAGCCCCTTGCTAATATTGACTTCCATTTCTCTTTCACCAAAATCCTATAAAAGCAAACCTTCCACGTTTGCACCTGTGCAACTTAAATGCAATGGAGAAAAGCACATGACCCTCTGACTGGTCTCATTAAATTTCACAAACAAAAATCACAATTGAGACTATAACGGTGCCAGACATTTGTAGTTTAACTTCCTTATGTAATGGTTCTCCCATTTTCTCAATTAGCAATTTCACAGCTTCTCTTTTGAATACTCCAGTATTCCTTTTCCATACTCATTCCCACCTGATGATACTGCTTCTTACTTCTTATGAAAGAATATCTCCACATACTCCCTCTACCTCATCTACTCATCTCCTAGTGTTTGTACCCTGTATTCTATCTCTTGTTGCCTGTTACCATAGTCTTATAGGAGGACAATCTCTGATTTGTGTGTTCGATCCTACTGCTGCCTTCCTTGTTCTCTGTCTCTTATTTTATTCATATACCCACATCCAGTTCATCAGGAAACTTTCACATCTCTACCTCCAAAATATATCTAGTATCTCATCATTTCTAATCACCTCCAGGGCTACCATCAAGCCCTAGACACGACCACCAATATCTCATCCAGTATCTCTCAGTTTACTGCAGAAGCCTCTTACCTATTCTTCTTTCTTCTGTTTTTGCTTGTTAACCCATTCACTCCTCTCCCACTATTCTCAAAGTTCCTTGCTATTCATGTCACTCCTCTGTTAACACTCTGCAATAGTTTCCTGTTTTGTTTAAATGCTTTCATTGTTAAAATGGCCTAAATTACCTGCTTCATTTTCTGACCTCATCTTCTATGCACTCAACCCCCCTACTTACAACTTATACCTCGGATGCCTCCCTCCCTGGAATGCCTTCACCTGGATAGCTCCATGGTAAATTCCCTCACTTCTTTCAAATCTCTCTTCAAATGTGACTTCTCAGTTACCACCTATCCTGATCATTCTCTTTGCCTCACCTGCCAATTGTCTCTGTCTCTTTGTTTCTATGGTTTATTATTCTAGTCTATTTTAAAAATTTTTCCATAATATCTGTCACCTTCTAAAGAATCAGATATTTATTTACTTGTTTAGGTTATTTTTTTATCTACTTTTTAAAACTCTAGAATATAAATTCCTCAAGGTCAGGAATCATTATCTGGTTTGCTCACCGACATGCCCAAAGTGGTCTAAGGCATCACTTGGTATATGGCAGGAGATCAGTAAACACATGTTGAATCTATAAACACTTTCTTACTGCTGGCACTCTGTAGTGTTGCATGTTCAACTTTTGTTGGTTTGATTTATTTGCATTGTAAACGTAAGGATATTCATATTCCTTTACCATTTAGTAAGTTGAGTAGCATTTATTTTTCTTACTACAGTTATGCTTTACTTTATATGCCAGTTCACGTTTTCTTTGGTTAAGACGTCTTAATTTTCTCTTGTTCACACTCTTCTGCTTAAGATTTTTACCTACCATATAACTTATATTGTCTTAAAATCTCTCAGTGGTCCTGGGTTTGTTTGGCCCACCTTATAGACTATCCATATACAAGAGATCTTTGAGATAATATACTCTAACTACTTTATGCCTAGGTGAGAACATTATGGCACAGAAAGATGAATACTTTTATTAGTTATTAATGATAAAACTCAGGTTCAATTCTCCTGGCTCTATTCTCTTTTCACTATAAGCCAAGGTAACATACACATGACTCACTTCATCTTCCCTATTCCATGGAAGGGTAAGGAGGCATAAGGAGGAATAAGGCAATGGTTTTGGAGGAAGTGGGTTGTAGAAGTAGGGACTAAAGCACAAATTCAATCTTTTTTGAATAGGAGGAATTCAAGACAATAAACTCCAGACTCTCTTTCTTAATATCATTTCACAATAATGGTGGAAACCAAGCTGAGACTCAGAGGACAGGGGAGAAACCCAATGACCTCTCTAATGCTAAATCATTGTTTTCTAGGTCATGTAGGAAAACTTAAGTCATAGGATGCAAGATGTATGATGCCTATCATAGGGCAAAGTATTCTAGGCTACTATATGACTGATACTTTCCCTTAAGCCATCATTAATTGAGCCCTTCCTCTGTGCTAGGTGTTGGTTACCTTAACTCTCTCAATACCTGGGAATTAGATACCACTACTATCCTCATTTTACAGATGAGAAAAAGGAAATAATAATTTAGTAATTTTTCAGTTGTTACAGACGTAGTAAGTGTGAGCTAAGCATAAATTTGAATACAATCCACTCTGTAGCAATGCCCTCCCTATATTCAGTAAGGGAGTGTGGTTAAGGCTGCTTAAGTATGTCCAGTTTCAAGTTTAATTTCATTTGAGAATTGAGACAGGAACAAACCTATCCATAGGGTGAGATGAACACATTGATAAGGAAAAGCTAGAGTAAGTAGGGTTACAAATAAGGTGGGATGATGGTAAAGACATCTTTATCTTTTAATTCCTCTCAAGCTATATAGCTTTGAATTCTTTTTTTTTTTCATTTTTTATTTTTTATAAACATATATTTTTATCCCCAGGGGTACAGGTCTGTGAATCACCAGGTTTACACACTTCACAGCACTCACCAAAGCACATACCCTCCCCAATGTCCATAATCCCACCCCCTTCTCCCAA
>NC_081568.1:55509493-55510546 GCF_022355385.1 Mustela nigripes
TCTTCTCCTACCCACTTAAGCCCCCATGTTGCATCACCACTTCCTCATATCAGGGAGATATGATAGTTGTCTTTCTCTGCTTGACTTATTTCGCTAAGCATGATATGCTCTAGTTCCATCCATGTTGTAGCAAATGGCAAGATTTCATTTCTTTTGATGGCTGCATAGTATTCCATTGTGTATATATACCACATCTTCTTGATCCATTCATCTGTTGATGGACATCTAGGTTCTTTCCATAGTTTGGCTATTGTGGACATTGATGCTATAAGCATTCGGGTGCACGTGCCCCTTTGGATCACTATGTTTGTATCTTTAGGGTAAATACCCAATAGTGCAATTGCTGGGTCATAGGGCAGTTCTATTTTCAACAATTTGAGGAACCTCCATGCTGTTTGCCAGAGTGGTTGCACCAGCTTGCATTCCCACCAACAGTGTAGGAGGGTTCCCCTTTCTCCGCATCCTCGCCAACATCTGTCATTTCCTGACTTGTTGATTTTAGCCATTCTGACTGGTGTAAGGTGATATCGCATTGTGGTTTTGATTTGTATTTCCCTGATGCCGAGTGATATGGAGCACTTTTTCATGTGTCTGTTGGCCATCTGGATGTCTTCTATGCAGAAATGTCTGTTCATGTCCTCTGCCCATTTCTTGATTGGATTATTTGTTCTTTGGGTGTTGAGTTTGCTAAGTTCTTTATAGATTCTGGACACTAGTCCTTTATCTGATATGTCGTTTGCAAATATCTTCTCCCATTCTGTCAGTTGTCTTTTGATTTTGTTAACTGTTTCCTTTGCTGTGCAAAAGCTTTATCCATCTTTTTCAAAGAAATGGAACAAATAATTCTAAAATTTATATGGAACCAGAAAAGACCTCGAATAGCCAAAGGGATATTGAAAAAGAAAGCCAACGTTGGTGGCATCACAATTCCGGACTTCAAGCTCTATTACAAAGCTGTCATCATCAAGACAGCATGGTACTGGCACAAAAACAGACACATAGATCAATGGAACAGAATAGAGAGCCCAGAAATAGACCCTCAAATCTATGGTC